>NW_027634932.1:0-34683 GCF_949748355.1 Melanostigma gelatinosum
AAAAAAATATTTTTTTTCCCAAAGAAACTAAAAAAATTTTTTTTTTCCAAAGTAACTAAAAAAATATTTTTTTTTCCAAAGTAACTAAAAAAATTTTTTTTTTTCCAAAGTAACTAAAAAAATATTTTTTTTTCCAAAGAAACTAAAAAATATTTGTTTTTCCAAAGTAACTAAAAAATTTTTTTTTTTTCCAAAGAAACTAAAAAAATATTTCTTTTTCCAAAGTAACTAAAAAAAAAAAAAATTTTCCAAAGTAACTAAAAAATTTTTTTTTTTTCCAAAGTAACTAAAAAAATTTTTTTTTTTCCAAAGAAACTAAAAAAATATTTGTTTTTCCAAAGTAACTAAAAAATTTTTTTTTTTTCCAAAGAAACTAAAAAAATATTTTTTTTTCCAAAGTAACTAAAATTTTTTTTTTTTTTCCAAAGTAACTAAAAAATTTTTTTTTTTTCCAAAGTAACTAAAAAAATATATTTTTTTCCAAAGTAACTAAAAAATATTTTTTTTTCCAAAGTAACTAAAAAATTTTTTTTTTTCCAAAGTAACTAAAAAAATATTTTTTTTTCCAAAGTAACTAAAAAATATTTTTTTTTTCCAAAGTAACTAAAAAAATATTTTTTTTTCCAAAGTAACTAAAAAAATATTTTTTTTTCCAAAGTAACTAAAAAAATATTTTTTTTTCCAAAGTAACTAAAAAAATATTTTTTTTTCCAAAGTAACTAAAAAAATATTTTTTTTTTCCAAAGTAACTAAAAAAATATTTTTTTTTTCCAAAGAAACTAAAAAATATTTTTTTTTCCAAAGTAACTAAAAAAATATTTTTTTTTCCAAAGTAACTAAAAAAAGATTTTTTTTTCCAAGTAACTAAAAAAATATTTTTTTTTCCAAAGAAACTAAAAAATATTTTTTTTCCAAAGTAACTAAAAAAAAAAATTTTTTTCCAAAGTAACTAAAAAAATATTTTTTTTTCCAAAGTAACTAAAAAAATATTTTTTTTCCCAAAGAAACTAAAAAATATTTTTTTTTCCAAAGAAACTAAAAAAATATTTTTTTTTCCAAAGTAACTAAAAATTTTTTTTTTTTCCAAAGTAACTAAAAAAATATTTTTTTTTCCAAAGTAACTAAAAAAATATTTTTTTTTCCAAAGTAACTAAAAAAATATTTTTTTTTCCAAAGTAACTAAAAAAATATTTTTTTTTCCAAAGTAACTAAAAAAATATTTTTTTTTTCCAAAGTAACTAAAAAAATATTTTTTTTTCCAAAGTAACTAAAAAAATATTTTTTTTTCCAAAGTAACTAAAAAAATATATTTTTTTCCAAAGTAACTAAAAAATATATTTTTTTTCCAAAGTAACTAAAAAAATATATTTTTTTCCAAAGTAACTAAAAAAAATATTTTTTTTCCAAAGTAACTAAAAAAATATTTTTTTTTCCAAAGTAACTAAAAAAATACTTTTTTTCCCAAAGAAACTAAAAAAATATTTTTTTTTCCAAAGTAACTAAAAAATATTTTTTTTTTCCAAAGTAACTAAAAAAATACTTTTTTTCCCCAAAGAAACTAAAAAAATATTTTTTTTTCCAAAGTAACTAAAAAATATATTTTTTTTAAAGAAACTAAAAAAATATTTTTTTTTCCAAAGTAACTAAAAAATATATTTTTTTCCAAAGTAACTAAAAAAAATATTTTTTTTTCCAAAGAAACTAAAAAAATATTTTTTTTTCCAAAGTAACTAAAAAAATATTTTTTTTTCCAAAGTAACTAAAAAAATATTTTTTTTTCCAAAGTAACTAAAAAAATATTTTTTTTTCCAAAGAAACTAAAAAAATATTTGTTTTTCCAAAGTAACTAAAAAAATTTTTTTTTTTCCAAAGAAACTAAAAAAATATTTTTTTTTCCAAAGTAACTAAAAAAAAAAAATTTTTTCCAAAGTAACTAAAAATTTTTTTTTTTTCCAAAGTAACTAAAAAAATATTTTTTTTTCCAAAGAAACTAAAAAAATATTTGTTTTTCCAAAGTAACTAAAAATTTTTTTTTTTTTCCAAAGAAACTAAAAAAATATTTTTTTTTCCAAAGTAACTAAAAAAAATTTTTTTTTTCCAAAGTAACTAAAAATTTTTTTTTTTTTCCAAAGTAACTAAAAAAATATTTTTTTTTCCAAAGTAACTAAAAAAATATTTTTTTTTCCAAAGTAACTAAAAAAAATTTTTTTTTCCAAAGTAACTAAAAAAATTTTTTTTTTTCCAAAGTAACTAAAAAATATTTTTTTTTTCCAAAGTAACTAAAAAAATATTTTTTTTTCCAAAGTAACTAAAAAAATATTTTTTTTTCCAAAGTAACTAAAAAAATATTTTTTTTTCCAAAGTAACTAAAAAAATATTTTTTTTCCAAAGTAACTAAAAAAATATTTTTTTTTCCAAAGTAACTAAAAAAATATTTTTTTTCCCAAAGAAACTAAAAAAATATTTTTTTTTCCAAAGTAACTAAAAAAATATTTTTTTTTCCAAAGTAACTAAAAAAATATTTTTTTTTCCAAAGTAACTAAAAAAATATTTTTTTTTCCAAAGAAACTAAAAAAATATTTTTTTTCCAAAGTAACTAAAAAAAAAAAAAATTTTCCAAAGTAACTAAAAAATTTTTTTTTTTCCAAAGTAACTAAAAAAATATTTTTTTCCCAAAGAAACTAAAAAAATATTTTTTTTTCCAAAGAAACTAAAAAAATATTTTTTTTTCCAAAGTAACTAAAATTTTTTTTTTTTCCAAAGTAACTAAAAAATTTTTTTTTTTTCCAAAGTAACTAAAAAAAATTTTTTTTTCCAAAGTAACTAAAAAAATTTTTTTGTTCCAAAGTAACTAAAAAAATATTTTTTTTCCAAAGTAACTAAAAAAATATTTTTTTTTCCAAAGTAACTAAAAAAATATTTTTTTTTCCAAAGAAACTAAAAAAATATTTTTTTTTCCAAAGTAACTAAAAAAATTTTTTTTTTCCAAAGAAACTAAAAAAATCTTTTTTTTTCCAAAGTAACTAAAAAAAATTTTTTTTTTCCAAAGTAACTAAAAAAATATTTTTTTTTCCAAAGAAACTAAAAAAATATTTTTTTTTCCAAAGTAACTAAAAAAAAATTTTTTTTCCAAAGTAACTAAAAAATTATTTTTTTTCCCAAAGTAACTAAAAAAATATTTTTTTTTCCAAAGTAACTAAAAAAATATTTTTTTTTCCAAAGTAACTAAAAAAATATTTTTTTTTCCAAAGTAACTAAAAAAATTTTTTTTTTTCCAAAGTAACTAAAAAAATTTTTTTTTTTCCAAAGTAACTAAAAAATTTTTTTTTTTTCCAAAGTAACTAAAAAAATAATTTTTTTCCCAAAGTAACTAAAAAAATATTTTTTTCCCCAAAGTAACTAAAAAAATTTTTTTTTTTCCAAAGTAACTAAAAATATATTTTTTTTTCCAAAGTAACTAAAAAAATATTTTTTTTTCCAAAGTAACTAAAAAAATATTTTTTTTCCCAAAGTAACTAAAAAAATATTTTTTTTTCCAAAGTAACTAAAAAAATATTTTTTTTTCCAAAGTAACTAAAAAAATATTTTTTTTTCCAAAGTAACTAAAAAAATAATTTTTTTTCCAAAGAAACTAAAAAAATATTTTTTTTTCCAAAGTAACTAAAAAAATTTTTTTTTTTTCCAAAGAAACTAAAAAAATTTTTTTTTTTCCAAAGTAACTAAAAAAATATTTTTTTTTCCAAAGTAACTAAAAAAATATTTTTTTTCCAAAGTAACTAAAAAAATATTTTTTTTTCCAAAGAAACTAAAAAAATATTTTTTTTTCCAAAGTAACTAAAAAAATATTTTTTTTTCCAAAGTAACTAAAAAAATATTTTTTTTTCCAAAGTAACTAAAAAAATATTTTTTTTTCCAAAGTAACTAAAAAAATATTTTTTTTTCCAAAGTAACTAAAAAAATATTTTTTTTCCAAAGTAACTAAAAAAATATTTTTTTTTCCAAAGTAACTAAAAAAATATTTTTTTTTCCAAAGTAACTAAAAAAATATTTTTTTTTCCAAAGTAACTAAAAAAATATTTTTTTCCCAAAGTAACTAAAAAAATATTTTTTTTCCAAAGTAACTAAAAAAATATTTTTTTTTCCAAAGTAACTAAAAAAATATTTTTTTTTCCAAAGTAACTAAAAAAATATTTTTTTTCCCAAAGTAACTAAAAAAATATTTTTTTTCCAAAGTAACTAAAAAAATATTTTTTTTTCCAAAGTAACTAAAAAAATATTTTTTTTTCCAAAGTAACTAAAAAAATATTTTTTTTCCCAAAGTAACTAAAAAAATATTTTTTTTCCAAAGTAACTAAAAAAATATTTTTTTTTCCAAAGTAACTAAAAAAATATTTTTTTTTCCAAAGTAACTAAAAAAATATTTTTTTTTCCAAAGTAACTAAAAAAATATTTTTTTTCCAAAGTAACTAAAAAAAAAATTTTTTTTCCAAAGAAACTAAAAAAATATTTTTTTTTCCAAAGTAACTAAAAAAAAATTTTTTTTTCCAAAGTAACTAAAAAAAATTTTTTTTTTCCAAAGTAACTAAAAAAATATTTTTTTTTCCAAAGAAACTAAAAAAATATTTTTTTTCCCAAAGTAACTAAAAAAATATTTTTTTTTCCAAAGTAACTAAAAAATATATTTTTTCCAAAGTAACTAAAAAAATATTTTTTTTTCCAAAGTAACTAAAAAAATATTTTTTTTTCCAAAGTAACTAAAAAAATATTTTTTTTTCCAAAGTAACTAAAAAAATATTTTTTTTTCCAAAGTAACTAAAAAAATATTTTTGTTTCCAAAGAAACTAAAAAAATATTTTTTTTTCCAAAGTAACTAAAAAAAAAAAAAAAATTCCAAAGAAACTAAAAAAATATTTTTTTTTCCAAAGTAACTAAAAAAATATTTTTTTTCCCAAAGTAACTAAAAAAATATTTTTTTTTCCAAAGTAACTAAAAAATATTTTTTTTTCCAAAGTAACTAAAAAAATATTTTTTTTTCCAAAGTAACTAAAAAAATATTTTTTTTTCCAAAGTAACTAAAAAAATATTTTTTTTTCCAAAGTAACTAAAAAAATATTTTTTTTTCCAAAGTAACTAAAAAAATATTTTTTTTTCCAAAGTAACTAAAAAAATATTTTTTTTTCCAAAGTAACTAAAAAAATATTTTTTTTCCCAAAGTAACTAAAAAAATATTTTTTTTTTCCAAAGTAACTAAAAAAATATTTTTTTTTCCAAAGTAACTAAAAAAATATTTTTTTTCCAAAGTAACTAAAAAAATAATTTTTTTTCCAAAGAAACTAAAAAAATATTTTTTTTTCCAAAGTAACTAAAAAATTTTTTTTTTTTTCCAAAGAAACTAAAAAAATAATTTTTTTTCCAAAGTAACTAAAAAAATATTTTTTTTTCCAAAGTAACTAAAAAAATATTTTTTTTCCAAAGTAACTAAAAAAATATTTTTTTTTCCAAAGAAACTAAAAAAATATTTTTTTTTCCAAAGTAACTAAAAAAAATTTTTTTTTTCCAAAGTAACTAAAAAAATATTTTTTTTTCCAAAGTAACTAAAAAAATATTTTTTTTTCCAAAGTAACTAAAAAAATATTTTTTTTTCCAAAGTAACTAAAAAAATATTTTTTTTTCCAAAGTAACTAAAAAAATATTTTTTTTCCCAAAGTAACTAAAAAAATATTTTTTTTTTCCAAAGTAACTAAAAAAATATTTTTTTTTCCAAAGTAACTAAAAAAATATTTTTTTTCCAAAGTAACTAAAAAAATAATTTTTTTTCCAAAGAAACTAAAAAAATATTTTTTTTTCCAAAGTAACTAAAAAATTTTTTTTTTTTTCCAAAGAAACTAAAAAAATAATTTTTTTTCCAAAGTAACTAAAAAAATATTTTTTTTTCCAAAGTAACTAAAAAAATATTTTTTTTCCAAAGTAACTAAAAAAATATTTTTTTTTCCAAAGAAACTAAAAAAATATTTTTTTTTCCAAAGTAACTAAAAAAATTTTTTTTTTTCCAAAGTAACTAAAAAAATATTTTTTTTTCCAAAGTAACTAAAAAAATATTTTTTTTTCCAAAGTAACTAAAAAAATATTTTTTTTTCCAAAGTAACTAAAAAAATATTTTTTTTCCAAAGTAACTAAAAAAATATTTTTTTTTCCAAAGTAACTAAAAAAATATTTTTTTTTCCAAAGTAACTAAAAAAATATTTTTTTTTCCAAAGTAACTAAAAAAATATTTTTTTCCCAAAGTAACTAAAAAAATAATTTTTTTTCCAAAGTAACTAAAAAAATATTTTTTTTCCAAAGTAACTAAAAAAATATTTTTTTTTCCAAAGTAACTAAAAAAATAATTTTTTTTCCAAAGTAACTAAAAAAATATTTTTTTTCCCAAAGTAACTAAAAAAATATTTTTTTTCCAAAGTAACTAAAAAAATATTTTTTTTTCCAAAGTAACTAAAAAAATATTTTTTTTTCCAAAGTAACTAAAAAAATATTTTTTTTTCCAAAGTAACTAAAAAAATATTTTTTTTTCCAAAGTAACTAAAAAAAAAAAAAAATTTCCAAAGAAACTAAAAAAATATTTTTTTTTCCAAAGTAACTAAAAAAAATTTTTTTTTTCCAAAGTAACTAAAAAAAATTTTTTTTTTCCAAAGTAACTAAAAAAATATTTTTTTTTCCAAAGAAACTAAAAAAATATTTTTTTTCCCAAAGTAACTAAAAAAATATTTTTTTTTCCAAAGTAACTAAAAAATATTTTTTTTTCCAAAGTAACTAAAAAAATATTTTTTTTTCCAAAGTAACTAAAAAAATATTTTTTTTTCCAAAGTAACTAAAAAAATATTTTTTTTTCCAAAGTAACTAAAAAAATATTTTTTTTTCCAAAGTAACTAAAAAAATATTTTTGTTTCCAAAGAAACTAAAAAAATATTTTTTTTTCCAAAGTAACTAAAAAAAAAAAAATTTTCCAAAGAAACTAAAAAAATATTTTTTTTTCCAAAGTAACTAAAAAAATATTTTTTTTCCCAAAGTAACTAAAAAAATATTTTTTTTTCCAAAGTAACTAAAAAATATTTTTTTTTCCAAAGTAACTAAAAAAATATTTTTTTTTCCAAAGTAACTAAAAAAATATTTTTTTTTCCAAAGTAACTAAAAAAATATTTTTTTTCCAAAGTAACTAAAAAAATATTTTTTTTTCCAAAGTAACTAAAAAAATATTTTTTTTTCCAAAGTAACTAAAAAAATATTTTTTTTTCCAAAGTAACTAAAAAAATATTTTTTTTTCCAAAGTAACTAAAAAAATATTTTTTTTTCCAAAGAAACTAAAAAAATATTTTTTTTTCCAAAGTAACTAAAAAAAATTTTTTTTTCCAAAGTAACTAAAGAAATATTTTTTTTCCAAAGTAACTAAAAAAATATTTTTTTTTCCAAAGTAACTAAAAAAATATTTTTTTTTCCAAAGTAACTAAAAAAATATTTTTTTTCCAAAGTAACTAAAAAAATATTTTTTTTCCCAAAGTAACTAAAAAAATATTTTTTTTCCAAAGTAACTAAAAAAATATTTTTTTTTCCAAAGTAACTAAAAAAATATTTTTTTTTCCAAAGTAACTAAAAAAATATTTTTTTTTCCAAAGTAACTAAAAAAATATTTTATTTTCCAAAGTAACTAAAAAAAAAATTTTTTTCCAAAGAAACTAAAAAATTTTTTTTTTTTCCAAAGTAACTAAAAATTTATTTTTTTTCCAAAGTAACTAAAAAAATATTTTTTTTTCCAAAGTAACTAAAAAAATATTTTTTTTTCCAAAGAAACTAAAAAAATATTTTTTTTCCCAAAGTAACTAAAAAAATATTTTTTTTTCCAAAGTAACTAAAAAATATTTTTTTTTCCAAAGTAACTAAAAACATATTTTTTTTTCCAAAGTAACTAAAAAAATATTTTTTTTTCCAAAGTAACTAAAAAAATATTTTTTTTTCCAAAGTAACTAAAAAAATATTTTTTTTTCCAAAGTAACTAAAAAATATTTTTTTTTCCAAAGTAACTAAAAAAATATTTTTTTTTCCAAAGTAACTAAAAAATATTTTTTTTTCCAAAGTAACTAAAAAAATATTTTTTTTTCCAAAGTAACTAAAAAAATATTTTTTTTTCCAAAGTAACTAAAAAAATTTTTTTTTTTCCAAAGTAACTAAAAAAATATTTTTTTTTCCAAAGAAACTAAAAAAATATTTTTTTTTCCAAAGTAACTAAAAAAAAAAAATTTTTCCAAAGTAACTAAAAAAATATTTTTTTTTCCAAAGTAACTAAAAAAAATATTTTTTTTCCAAAGTAACTAAAAAAATATTTTTTTTTCCAAAGTAACTAAAAAAAAATTTTTTTTTCCAAAGAAACTAAAAAAATATTTTTTTTTCCAAAGTAACTAAAAAAATACTTTTTTTTCCCAAAGAAACTAAAAAAATATTTTTTTTTCCAAAGTAACTAAAAAATATTTTTTTTTTCCAAAGTAACTAAAAAAATACTTTTTTTCCCCAAAGAAACTAAAAAAATATTTTTTTTTCCAAAGTAACTAAAAAATATATTTTTTTCCAAAGAAACTAAAAAAATATATTTTTTTCCAAAGTAACTAAAAAAATATTTTTTTTTCCAAAGTAACTAAAAAAATATTTTTTTTTCCAAAGTAACTAAAAAAATATTTTTTTTTCCAAAGTAACTAAAAAAATATTTTTTTTTCCAAAGTAACTAAAAAAATATTTTTTTTTCCAAAGTAACTAAAAAAATATTTTTTTTTCCAAAGAAACTAAAAAAATATTTTTTTTTCCAAAGTAACTAAAAAAAATTTTTTTTTCCAAAGTAACTAAAAAAATATTTTTTTTTCCAAAGTAACTAAAAAATATATTTTTTTTCCAAAGTAACTAAAAAAATATTTTTTTTTCCAAAGTAACTAAAAAAAAAATTTTTTTTCCAAAGAAACTAAAAAAATATTTTTTTTTCCAAAGTAACTAAAAAATTTTTTTTTTTTCCAAAGTAACTAAAAAAAAAAAAAATTTTCCAAAGAAACTAAAAAAATACTTTTTTTTCCCAAAGAAACTAAAAAAATATTTTTTTTTCCAAAGTAACTAAAAAATATTTTTTTTTTCCAAAGTAACTAAAAAAATACTTTTTTTCCCCAAAGAAACTAAAAAAATATTTTTTTTTCCAAAGTAACTAAAAAATATATTTTTTTCCAAAGAAACTAAAAAAATATTTTTTTTTCCAAAGTAACTAAAAAAATATTTTTTTTTCCAAAGTAACTAAAAAAATATTTTTTTTTCCAAAGTAACTAAAAAAATATTTTTTTTTCCAAAGTAACTAAAAAAATATTTTTTTTTCCAAAGTAACTAAAAAAATATTTTTTTTTCCAAAGTAACTAAAAAAATATTTTTTTTTCCAAAGAAACTAAAAAAATATTTTTTTTTCCAAAGTAACTAAAAAAAATTTTTTTTTCCAAAGTAACTAAAAAAATATTTTTTTTTCCAAAGTAACTAAAAAATATATTTTTTTTCCAAAGTAACTAAAAAAATATTTTTTTTTCCAAAGTAACTAAAAAAAAAAATTTTTTTCCAAAGAAACTAAAAAAATATTTTTTTTTCCAAAGTAACTAAAAAAATTTTTTTTTTTCCAAAGTAACTAAAAAAAAAAAAATTTTCCAAAGAAACTAAAAAAATATTTTTTTTTCCAAAGTAACTAAAAAAATATTTTTTTTCCCAAAGTAACTAAAAAAATTTTTTTTTTTCCAAAGTAACTAAAAAAATTTTTTTTTTCCAAAGTAACTAAAAAAATATTTTTTTTTCCAAAGTAACTAAAAAAATATTTTTTTTTCCAAAGTAACTAAAAAAATATTTTTTTTTCCAAAGTAACTAAAAAAATATTTTTTTTTCCAAAGTAACTAAAAAAATATTTTTTTTTCCAAAGTAACTAAAAAAATATTTTTTTTTCCAAAGTAACTAAAAAAATATTTTTTTTCCCAAAGTAACTAAAAAAATATTTTTTTTTCCAAAGTAACTAAAAAAATATTTTTTTTCCAAAGTAACTAAAAAAATATTTTTTTTTCCAAAGAAACTAAAAAAATATTTTTTTTTCCAAAGTAACTAAAAAAATATTTTTTTTTCCAAAGTAACTAAAAAAATATTTTTTTTTCCAAAGTAACTAAAAAAATATTTTTTTTTCCAAAGTAACTAAAAAAATATTTTTTTTTCCAAAGTAACTAAAAAAATATTTTTTTTCCAAAGTAACTAAAAAAATAATTTTTTTTCCAAAGTAACTAAAAAAATATTTTTTTTTCCAAAGTAACTAAAAAAATATTTTTTTTTCCAAAGTAACTAAAAAAATTTTTTTTTCCCAAAGTAACTAAAAAAATATTTTTTTTCCAAAGTAACTAAAAAAATATTTTTTTTTCCAAAGTAACTAAAAAAATATTTTTTTTTCCAAAGTAACTAAAAAAATATTTTTTTTTCCAAAGTAACTAAAAAAATATTTTTTTTCCAAAGTAACTAAAAAAATATTTTTTTTTCCAAAGTAACTAAAAAAATATTTTTTTTTCCAAAGTAACTAAAAAAATATTTTTTTTCCCAAAGTAACTAAAAAAATATTTTTTTTCCAAAGTAACTAAAAAAATATTTTTTTTTCCAAAGTAACTAAAAAAATATTTTTTTTTCCAAAGTAACTAAAAAAATATTTTTTTTTCCAAAGTAACTAAAAAAATATTTTTTTTTCCAAAGTAACTAAAAAAAAAAAAAAATTTCCAAAGAAACTAAAAAAATATTTTTTTTTCCAAAGTAACTAAAAAAAAAATTTTTTTTCCAAAGTAACTAAAAAAATTTTTTTTTTTCCAAAGTAACTAAAAAAATATTTTTTTTTCCAAAGAAACTAAAAAAATATTTTTTTTCCCAAAGTAACTAAAAAAATATTTTTTTTTCCAAAGTAACTAAAAAATATTTTTTTTTCCAAAGTAACTAAAAAAATATTTTTTTTTCCAAAGTAACTAAAAAAATATATTTTTTTCCAAAGTAACTAAAAAAATATTTTTTTTTCCAAAGTAACTAAAAAAATATTTTTTTTTCCAAAGTAACTAAAAAAATATTTTTGTTTCCAAAGAAACTAAAAAAATATTTTTTTTTCCAAAGTAACTAAAAAAAAAAAAAATTTTCCAAAGAAACTAAAAAAATATTTTTTTTTCCAAAGTAACTAAAAAAATATTTTTTTTCCCAAAGTAACTAAAAAAATATTTTTTTTTCCAAAGTAACTAAAAAATATTTTTTTTTCCAAAGTAACTAAAAAAATATTTTTTTTTCCAAAGTAACTAAAAAAATATTTTTTTTTCCAAAGTAATTAAAAAAATATTTTTTTTTCCAAAGTAACTAAAAAAATATTTTTTTTTCCAAAGTAACTAAAAAAATATTTTTTTTTCCAAAGTAACTAAAAAAATATTTTTTTTTCCAAAGTAACTAAAAAAATATTTTTTTTTCCAAAGTAACTAAAAAAATATTTTTTTTTCCAAAGAAACTAAAAAAATATTATTTTTTCCAAAGTAACTAAAAAAATTTTTTTTTTCCAAAGTAACTAAAGAAATATTTTTTTTTCCAAAGTAACTAAAAAAATATTTTTTTTTCCAAAGTAACTAAAAAAATATTTTTTTTTCCAAAGTAACTAAAAAAATATTTTTTTTCCAAAGTAACTAAAAAAATATTTTTTTTCCCAAAGTAACTAAAAAAATATTTTTTTTCCAAAGTAACTAAAAAAATATTTTTTTTTCCAAAGTAACTAAAAAAATATTTTTTTTTCCAAAGTAACTAAAAAAATATTTTTTTTTCCAAAGTAACTAAAAAAATATTTTATTTTCCAAAGTAACTAAAAAAAAATTTTTTTTCCAAAGAAACTAAAAAAAATTTTTTTTTTCCAAAGTAACTAAAAATTTATTTTTTTTCCAAAGTAACTAAAAAAAATTTTTTTTTTCCAAAGTAACTAAAAAAATATTTTTTTTTCCAAAGAAACTAAAAAAATATTTTTTTTCCCAAAGTAACTAAAAAAATATTTTTTTTTCCAAAGTAACTAAAAAATATTTTTTTTTCCAAAGTAACTAAAAACATATTTTTTTTTCCAAAGTAACTAAAAAAATATTTTTTTTTCCAAAGTAACTAAAAAAATATTTTTTTTTCCAAAGTAACTAAAAAAATATTTTTTTTTCCAAAGTAACTAAAAAATATTTTTTTTTCCAAAGTAACTAAAAAAATATTTTTTTTTCCAAAGTAACTAAAAAATATTTTTTTTTCCAAAGTAACTAAAAAAATATTTTTTTTTCCAAAGTAACTAAAAAAATATTTTTTTTTCCAAAGTAACTAAAAAAATATTTTTTTTTCCAAAGTAACTAAAAAAATATTTTTTTTTCCAAAGAAACTAAAAAAATATTTTTTTTTCCAAAGTAACTAAAAAAATTTTTTTTTTCCAAAGTAACTAAAAAAATATTTTTTTTTCCAAAGTAACTAAAAAAAATATTTTTTTTCCAAAGTAACTAAAAAAATATTTTTTTTTCCAAAGTAACTAAAAAAAATTTTTTTTTTCCAAAGAAACTAAAAAAAATTTTTTTTTTCCAAAGTAACTAAAAAAATACTTTTTTTTCCCAAAGAAACTAAAAAAATATTTTTTTTTCCAAAGTAACTAAAAAATTTTTTTTTTTTCCAAAGTAACTAAAAAAATACTTTTTTTCCCCAAAGAAACTAAAAAAATATTTTTTTTTCCAAAGTAACTAAAAAATATATTTTTTTCCAAAGAAACTAAAAAAATATTTTTTTTTCCAAAGTAACTAAAAAAATATTTTTTTTTCCAAAGTAACTAAAAAAATATTTTTTTTTCCAAAGTAACTAAAAAAATATTTTTTTTTCCAAAGTAACTAAAAAAATATTTTTTTTTCCAAAGTAACTAAAAAAATATTTTTTTTTCCAAAGTAACTAAAAAAATATTTTTTTTTCCAAAGAAACTAAAAAAATATTTTTTTTTCCAAAGTAACTAAAAAAAAATTTTTTTTCCAAAGTAACTAAAAAAATATATTTTTTTCCAAAGTAACTAAAAAAAATATTTTTTTTCCAAAGTAACTAAAAAAATATTTTTTTTTCCAAAGTAACTAAAAAAAAAAAAATTTTTCCAAAGAAACTAAAAAAATATTTTTTTTTCCAAAGTAACTAAAAAAATACTTTTATTTCCCAAAGAAACTAAAAAAATATTTTTTTTTCCAAAGTAACTAAAAAATATTTTTTTTTTCCAAAGTAACTAAAAAAATACTTTTTTTCCCCAAAGAAACTAAAAAAATATTTTTTTTTCCAAAGTAACTAAAAAATATATTTTTTTCCAAAGAAACTAAAAAAATATTTTTTTTTCCAAAGTAACTAAAAAACATTTTTTTTTCCAAAGTAACTAAAAAAATATTTTTTTTTCCAAAGAAACTAAAAAAATATTTTTTTTTCCAAAGTAACTAAAAAAATATTTTTTTTTCCAAAGTAACTAAAAAAATATTTTTTTTCCAAAGTAACTAAAAAAATATTTTTTTTTCCAAAGTAACTAAAAAAATATTTTTTTTTCCAAAGTAACTAAAAAAATATTTTTTTTTCCAAAGTAACTAAAAAAATATTTTTTTTTCCAAAGTAACTAAAAAATATTTTTTTTTCCAAAGTAACTAAAAAAATATTTTTTTTTCCAAAGTAACTAAAAAAATATTTTTTTTCCAAAGAAACTAAAAAAATATATTTTTTTCCAAAGTAACTAAAAAAATTTTTTTTTTCCAAAGTAACTAAAGAAATATTTTTTTTTCCAAAGTAACTAAAAAAATATTTTTTTTTCCAAAGTAACTAAAAAAATATTTTTTTTTCCAAAGTAACTAAAAAAATATTTTTTTTCCAAAGTAACTAAAAAAATATTTTTTTTCCCAAAGTAACTAAAAAAATATTTTTTTTCCAAAGTAACTAAAAAAATATTTTTTTTTCCAAAGTAACTAAAAAAATTTTTTTTTTTCCAAAGTAACTAAAAAAATATTTTTTTTTCCAAAGTAACTAAAAAAATATTTTATTTTCCAAAGTAACTAAAAAAAAAATTTTTTTCCAAAGAAACTAAAAAAATATTTTTTTTCCAAAGTAACTAAAAATTTATTTTTTTTCCAAAGTAACTAAAAAATTTTTTTTTTTTCCAAAGTAACTAAAAAAATATTTTTTTTTCCAAAGAAACTAAAAAAAAATTTTTTTTCCCAAAGTAACTAAAAAAATATTTTTTTTTCCAAAGTAACTAAAAAATATTTTTTTTTCCAAAGTAACTAAAAAAATATTTTTTTTTCCAAAGTAACTAAAAAAATATTTTTTTTTCCAAAGTAACTAAAAAAATATTTTTTTTTCCAAAGTAACTAAAAAAATATTTTTTTTTCCAAAGTAACTAAAAAATATTTTTTTTTCCAAAGTAACTAAAAAAATATTTTTTTTTCCAAAGTAACTAAAAAATATTTTTTTTTCCAAAGTAACTAAAAAAATATTTTTTTTTCCAAAGTAACTAAAAAAATATTTTTTTTTCCAAAGTAACTAAAAAAATATTTTTTTTTCCAAAGTAACTAAAAAAATATTTTTTTTCCAAAGTAACTAAAAAAATATTTTTTTTTCCAAAGTAACTAAAAAAATATTTTTTTTTCCAAAGTAACTAAAAAAATATTTTTTTTTCCAAAGTAACTAAAAAAATATTTTTTTTTCCAAAGAAACTAAAAAAAATATTTTTTTTTCCAAAGTAACTAAAAAAATTTTTTTTTTCCAAAGTAACTAAAAAAATATTTTTTTTTCCAAAGTAACTAAAAAAAATATTTTTTTTCCAAAGTAACTAAAAAAATATTTTTTTTTCCAAAGTAACTAAAAAAATACTTTTTTTTCCCAAAGAAACTAAAAAAATTTTTTTTTTTCCAAAGTAACTAAAAAATATTTTTTTTTTCCAAAGTAACTAAAAAAATACTTTTTTTCCCCAAAGAAACTAAAAAAATATTTTTTTTTCCAAAGTAACTAAAAAATATATTTTTTTCCAAAGAAACTAAAAAAATATTTTTTTTTCCAAAGTAACTAAAAAAATTTTTTTTTTTCCAAAGTAACTAAAAAAATATTTTTTTTTCCAAAGTAACTAAAAAAATATTTTTTTTTCCAAAGTAACTAAAAAAATATTTTTTTTTCCAAAGTAACTAAAAAAATATTTTTTTTTCCAAAGTAACTAAAAAAATATTTTTTTTTCCAAAGAAACTAAAAAAATATTTTTTTTTCCAAAGTAACTAAAAAAAACAAATTTTTCCAAAGTAACTAAAAAAATATTTTTTTTTCCAAAGTAACTAAAAAAAATATTTTTTTTCCAAAGTAACTAAAAAAATATTTTTTTTTCCAAAGTAACTAAAAAAAAAAATTTTTTTCCAAAGAAACTAAAAAAATATTTTTTTTTCCAAAGTAACTAAAAAAATACTTTTTTTTCCCAAAGAAACTAAAAAAATATTTTTTTTTCCAAAGTAACTAAAAAATATTTTTTTTTTCCAAAGTAACTAAAAAAATACTTTTTTTCCCCAAAGAAACTAAAAAAATATTTTTTTTTCCAAAGTAACTAAAAAATATATTTTTTTCCAAAGAAACTAAAAAAATATTTTTTTTTCCAAAGTAACTAAAAAATATTTTTTTTTCCAAAGTAACTAAAAAAATATTTTTTTTTCCAAAGAAACTAAAAAAATATTTTTTTTTCCAAAGTAACTAAAAAAATATTTTTTTTTCCAAAGTAACTAAAAAAATATTTTTTTTCCAAAGTAACTAAAAAAATATTTTTTTTTCCAAAGAAACTAAAAAAATATTTGTTTTTCCAAAGTAACTAAAAAAAAAATTTTTTTTCCAAAGAAACTAAAAAAATATTTTTTTTTCCAAAGTAACTAAAAAAAAAAATTTTTTTCCAAAGTAACTAAAAAATTTTTTTTTTTTCCAAAGTAACTAAAAAAATATTTTTTTTTCCAAAGAAACTAAAAAAATATTTGTTTTTCCAAAGTAACTAAAAAATTTTTTTTTTTTCCAAAGAAACTAAAAAAATATTTTTTTTTCCAAAGTAACTAAAAAAAATTTTTTTTTTCCAAAGTAACTAAAAAATTTTTTTTTTTTCCAAAGTAACTAAAAAAATATTTTTTTTTCCAAAGTAACTAAAAAAATATTTTTTTTTCCAAAGTAACTAAAAAATTTTTTTTTTTCCAAAGTAACTAAAAAAATATTTTTTTTTCCAAAGTAACTAAAAAATATTTTTTTTTTCCAAAGTAACTAAAAAAATATTTTTTTTTCCAAAGTAACTAAAAAAATATTTTTTTTTCCAAAGTAACTAAAAAAATATTTTTTTTTCCAAAGTAACTAAAAAAATATTTTTTTTTCCAAAGAAACTAAAAAAATATTTTTTTTTCCAAAGTAACTAAAAAAATATTTTTTTTTCCAAAGTAACTAAAAAAATATTTTTTTTTCCAAAGTAACTAAAAAAATATTTTTTTTCCAAAGTAACTAAAAAAAATTTTTTTTTTCCAAAGTAACTAAAAAAATATTTTTTTTTCCAAAGTAACTAAAAAAATATTTTTTTTCCCAAAGAAACTAAAAAAATATTTTTTTTTCCAAAGAAACTAAAAAAATATTTTTTTTTCCAAAGTAACTAAAATTTTTTTTTTTTTCCAAAGTAACTAAAAAAATATTTTTTTTTCCAAAGTAACTAAAAAAATATTTTTTTTTCCAAAGTAACTAAAAAAATATTTTTTTTTCCAAATAAACTAAAAAAATATTTTTTTTTCCAAAGTAACTAAAAAAATTTTTTTTTTCCAAAGAAACTAAAAAAATATTTTTTTTTCCAAAGTAACTAAAAAAAATATTTTTTTTCCAAAGTAACTAAAAAAATATTTTTTTTTCCAAAGAAACTAAAAAAATATTTTTTTTTCCAAAGTAACTAAAAAAAAAAAAATTTTTCCAAAGTAACTAAAAAATTATTTTTTTTCCCAAAGTAACTAAAAAAATATTTTTTTTTCCAAAGTAACTAAAAAAATATTTTTTTTTCCAAAGTAACTAAAAAAATATTTTTTTTCCAAAGTAACTAAAAAAAAATTTTTTTTTCCAAAGTAACTAAAAAATTTTTTTTTTTTCCAAAGTAACTAAAAAAAATTTTTTTTTTCCAAAGTAACTAAAAAAATATTTTTTTTCCCAAAGTAACTAAAAAAATATTTTTTTCCCCAAAGTAACTAAAAAAAATTTTTTTTTCCAAAGTAACTAAAAAAATATTTTTTTTTCCAAAGTAACTAAAAAAATATTTTTTTTTCCAAAGTAACTAAAAAAATATTTTTTTTCCCAAAGTAACTAAAAAAATATTTTTTTTTCCAAAGTAACTAAAAAAATATTTTTTTTTCCAAAGTAACTAAAAAAATATTTTTTTTTCCAAAGTAACTAAAAAAATATTTTTTTTTCCAAAGAAACTAAAAAAATATTTTTTTTTCCAAAGTAACTAAAAAAATATTTTTTTTTCCAAAGAAACTAAAAAAATTTTTTTTTTTCCAAAGTAACTAAAAAAATTTTTTTTTTTCCAAAGAAACTAAAAAAATATTTTTTTTTCCAAAGTAACTAAAAAAATATTTTTTTTTCCAAAGTAACTAAAAAAATATTTTTTTTTCCAAAGAAACTAAAAAAATATTTTTTTTTCCAAAGAAACTAAAAAAATATTTTTTTTTCCAAAGTAACTAAAAAAATACTTTTTTTTCCCAAAGAAACTAAAAAAATATTTTTTTTTCCAAAGTAACTAAAAAATATTTTTTTTTTCCAAAGTAACTAAAAAAATACTTTTTTTTCCCAAAGAAACTAAAAAAATATTTTTTTTTCCAAAGTAACTAAAAAATATATTTTTTTTCCAAAGAAACTAAAAAAATATTTTTTTTTCCAAAGTAACTAAAAAATATTTTTTTTTCCAAAGTAACTAAAAAAATATTTTTTTTCCAAAGAAACTAAAAAAATATTTTTTTTTCCAAAGTAACTAAAAAAAAATTTTTTTTCCCAAAGAAACTAAAAAAATATTTGTTTTTCCAAAGTAACTAAAAAAAAATTTTTTTTTCCAAAGAAACTAAAAAAATATTTTTTTTTCCAAAGTAACTAAAAAAAAAATTTTTTTTCCAAAGTAACTAAAAAAATATTTTTTTTTCCAAAGTAACTAAAAAAATATTTTTTTTTCCAAAGTAACTAAAAAAATATTTTTTTTTCCAAAGTAACTAAAAAAATATTTTTTTTTCCAAAGTAACTAAAAAAATATTTATTTTTCAAAAGTAACTAAAAAAATATTTATTTTTCAAAAGTAACTAAAAAAATATTTTTTTTTCCAAAGTAACTAAAAAAATATTTTTTTTTCCAAAGTAACTAAAAAAATATTTTTTTTCCCAAAGTAACTAAAAAAATATATTTTTTCCAAAGTAACTAAAAAAATATTTTTTTTTCAAAAGTAACTAAAAAAATATTTTTTTTTCCAAAGTAACTAAAAAAATATTTTTTTTTCCAAAGTAACTAAAAAAATATTTTTTTTCCAAAGTAACTAAAAAAATATTTTTTTTTCCAAAGAAACTAAAAAAATATTTTTTTTTCCAAAGTAACTAAAAAAATATTTTTTTTTCCAAAGAAACTAAAAAAATTTTTTTTTTTCCAAAGAAACTAAAAAAATTTTTTTTTTCCAAAGTAACTAAAAAAAAAAAAATTTTTCCAAAGAAACTAAAAAAATATTTTTTTTCCAAAGTAACTAAAAAAATATTTTTTTTCCCAAAGTAACTAAAAAAATATTTTTTTTTCCAAAGTAACTAAAAAAATATTTTTTTTTCCAAAGTAACTAAAAATTTTTTTTTTTTTCCAAAGTAACTAAAAAAATTTTTTTTTTCCAAAGTAACTAAAAAAATATTTTTTTTTCCAAAGAAACTAAAAAAATATTTTTTTTTCCAAAGTAACTAAAAAAAAAAAAAAATTTCCAAAGAAACTAAAAAAATATTTTTTTTTCCAAAGTAACTAAAAAAATATTTTTTTTCCCAAAGTAACTAAAAAAATATTTTTTTTTCCAAAGTAACTAAAAAATATTTTTTTTTCCAAAGTAACTAAAAAAATATTTTTTTTTCCAAAGTAACTAAAAAAATTTTTTTTTTTCCAAAGTAACTAAAAATTTTTTTTTTTTTCCAAAGTAACTAAAAAAATATTTTTTTTTCCAAAGTAACTAAAAAAATATTTTTTTTTCCAAAGTAACTAAAAAAATATTTTTTTTTCCAAAGAAACTAAAAAAATATTTTTTTTTCCAAAGTAACTAAAAAAATATTTTTTTTTCCAAAGAAACTAAAAAAAAATTTTTTTTTCCAAAGAAACTAAAAAAAAAAATTTTTTTCCAAAGTAACTAAAAAAAAAAAAATTTTTCCAAAGAAACTAAAAAAATATTTTTTTTTCCAAAGTAACTAAAAAAATATTTTTTTTCCCAAAGTAACTAAAAAAATATTTTTTTTTCCAAAGTAACTAAAAAAATATTTTTTTTTCCAAAGTAACTAAAAAAATTTTTTTTTTTCCAAAGTAACTAAAAAAATATTTTTTTTCCAAAGTAACTAAAAAAATATTTTTTTTTCCAAAGAAACTAAAAAAATATTTTTTTTCCAAAGTAACTAAAAAAAAAAAAAATTTTCCAAAGAAACTAAAAAAATATTTTTTTTTCCAAAGTAACTAAAAAAATATTTTTTTTCCCAAAGTAACTAAAAAAATATATTTTTTTCCAAAGTAACTAAAAAATATTTTTTTTTCCAAAGTAACTAAAAAAATATTTTTTTTTCCAAAGTAACTAAAAAAATATTTTTTTTTCCAAAGTAACTAAAAAAATATTTTTTTTTCCAAAGTAACTAAAAAAATTTTTTTTTTTCCAAAGTAACTAAAAAAATTTTTTTTTTTCCAAAGTAACTAAAAAAATATATTTTTTTCCAAAGTAACTAAAAAAATATTTTTTTTTCCAAAGTAACTAAAAAAATATTTTTTTTTCCAAAGAAACTAAAAGAATATATTTTTTTCCAAAGTAACAAAAAAAAAAAAATTTTTCCAAAGTAACTAAAAAAATATTTTTTTTTCCAAAGTAACTAAAAAAATATTTTTTTCCCAAAGAAACTAAAAAAATATTTTTTTTTCCAAAGTAACTAAACAATTTTTTTTTTTCCAAAGAAACTAAAAAAATATTTTTTTTTCCAAAGAAACTAAAAAAATATTTTTTTTCCAAAGTAACTAAAAAATATTTTTTTTTCCAAAGTAACTAAAAAATATATTTTTTTCCAAAGAAACTAAAAAAATATTTTTTTTTCCAAAGTAACTAAAAAAATATTTTTTTTTCCAAAGTAACTAAAAAAATTTTTTTTTTTCCAAAGTAACTAAAAAAATATTTTTCTTTCCAAAGTAACTAAAAAAATATTTTTTTTTCCAAAGTAACTAAAAAAATATTTTTTTTTCCAAAGTAACTAAAAAAATATTTTTTTTTCCAAAGAAACTAAAAAAATATTTTTTTTTCCAAAGTAACTAAAAAAAATTTTTTTTTTCCAAAGTAACTAAAAAAATATTTTTTTTTCCAAAGTAACTAAAAAAAAAAATTTTTTTCCAAAGAAACTAAAAAAAATTTTTTTTTTCCAAAGTAACTAAAAAAATACTTTTTTTTCCCAAAGAAACTAAAAAAATATTTTTTTTTCCAAAGTAACTAAAAAATATTTTTTTTTTCCAAAGTAACTAAAAAAATACTTTTTTTCCAAAGTAACTAAAAAAATACTTTTTTTCCCCAAAGAAACTAAAAAAATATTTTTTTTTTCCAAAGTAACTAAAAAATATATTTTTTTCCAAAGAAACTAAAAAAATATTTTTTTTTCCAAAGTAACTAAAAAATATTTTTTTTTCCAAAGTAACTAAAAAAATATTTTTTTTTCCAAAGAAACTAAAAAAATATTTTTTTTCCAAAGTAACTAAAAAAATATTTTTTTTTCCAAAGTAACTAAAAAAATATTTTTTTTCCAAAGTAACTAAAAAAATATTTTTTTTTCCAAAGTAACTAAAAAAATATTTTTTTTTCCAAAGTAACTAAAAAAATATTTTTTTTTCCAAAGTAACTAAAAAAATATTTTTTTTTCCAAAGTAACTAAAAAAATATTTTTTTTCCAAAGTAACTAAAAAAATATTTTTTTTTCCAAAGTAACTAAAAAAATATTTTTTTTTCCAAAGAAACTAAAAAAATATATTTTTTTCCAAAGTAACTAAAAAAATTTTTTTTTTCCAAAGTAACTAAAGAAATATTTTTTTTTCCAAAGTAACTAAAAAAATATTTTTTTTTCCAAAGTAACTAAAAAAATATTTTTTTTTCCAAAGTAACTAAAAAAATATTTTTTTTCCAAAGTAACTAAAAAAATATTTTTTTTCCCAAAGTAACTAAAAAAATATTTTTTTTCCAAAGTAACTAAAAAAATATTTTTTTTTCCAAAGTAACTAAAAAAATATTTTTTTTTCCAAAGTAACTAAAAAAATATTTTTTTTTCCAAAGTAACTAAAAAAATATTTTATTTTCCAAAGTAACTAAAAAAAAAAAAATTTTCCAAAGAAACTAAAAATTTATTTTTTTTCCAAAGTAACTAAAAAAATTTTTTTTTTTCCAAAGTAACTAAAAAAATATTTTTTTTTCCAAAGAAACTAAAAAAATATTTTTTTTCCCAAAGTAACTAAAAAAATATTTTTTTTTCCAAAGTAACTAAAAAATATTTTTTTTTCCAAAGTAACTAAAAAAATATTTTTTTTTCCAAAGTAACTAAAAAAATATTTTTTTTTCCAAAGTAACTAAAAAAATATTTTTTTTTCCAAAGTAACTAAAAAAATATTTTTTTTTCCAAAGTAACTAAAAAATATTTTTTTTCCAAAGTAACTAAAAAAATATTTTTTTTCCAAAGTAACTAAAAAATATTTTTTTTTCCAAAGTAACTAAAAAAATATTTTTTTTTCCAAAGTAACTAAAAAAATATTTTTTTTTCCAAAGTAACTAAAAAAATATTTTTTTTTCCAAAGTAACTAAAAAAATATTTTTTTTCCAAAGTAACTAAAAAAATATTTTTTTTTCCAAAGTAACTAAAAAAATATTTTTTTTTCCAAAGTAACTAAAAAAATATTTTTTTTTCCAAAGTAACTAAAAAAATATTTTTTTTTCCAAAGAAACTAAAAAAATATTTTTTTTTCCAAAGTAACTAAAAAAAATTTTTTTTTCCAAAGTAACTAAAAAAATATTTTTTTTTCCAAAGTAACTAAAAAAAATATTTTTTTTCCAAAGTAACTAAAAAAATATTTTTTTTTCCAAAGTAACTAAAAAAAAAAAAATTTTTCCAAAGAAACTAAAAAAATATTTTTTTTTCCAAAGTAACTAAAAAAATACTTTTTTTTCCCAAAGAAACTAAAAAAATATTTTTTTTTCCAAAGTAACTAAAAAATATTTTTTTTTTCCAAAGTAACTAAAAAAATACTTTTTTTCCCCAAAGAAACTAAAAAAATATTTTTTTTTCCAAAGTAACTAAAAAATATATTTTTTTCCAAAGAAACTAAAAAAATATTTTTTTTTCCAAAGTAACTAAAAAAATATTTTTTTTTCCAAAGTAACTAAAAAAATATTTTTTTTTCCAAAGTAACTAAAAAAATATTTTTTTTTCCAAAGTAACTAAAAAAATATTTTTTTTTCCAAAGTAACTAAAAAAATATTTTTTTTTCCAAAGTAACTAAAAAAATATTTTTTTTTCCAAAGAAACTAAAAAAATATTTTTTTTTCCAAAGTAACTAAAAAAAAAAAATTTTTCCAAAGTAACTAAAAAAATATTTTTTTTTCCAAAGTAACTAAAAAAAATATTTTTTTTCCAAAGTAACTAAAAAAATATTTTTTTTTCCAAAGTAACTAAAAAAAAAAAATTTTTTCCAAAGAAACTAAAAAAATATTTTTTTTTTCCAAAGTAACTAAAAAAATACTTTTTTTTCCCAAAGAAACTAAAAAAATATTTTTTTTTCCAAAGTAACTAAAAAATATTTTTTTTTTCCAAAGTAACTAAAAAAATACTTTTTTTCCCCAAAGAAACTAAAAAAATATTTTTTTTTCCAAAGTAACTAAAAAATATATTTTTTTCCAAAGAAACTAAAAAAATATTTTTTTTTCCAAAGTAACTAAAAAATATTTTTTTTTCCAAAGTAACTAAAAAAATATTTTTTTTTCCAAAGAAACTAAAAAAATATTTTTTTTTCCAAAGTAACTAAAAAAATATTTTTTTTTCCAAAGTAACTAAAAAAATATTTTTTTTCCAAAGTAACTAAAAAAATATTTTTTTTTCCAAAGAAACTAAAAAAATATTTGTTTTTCCAAAGTAACTAAAAAAAATTTTTTTTTTCCAAAGAAACTAAAAAAAAAATTTTTTTTCCAAAGTAACTAAAAAAAAATTTTTTTTTCCAAAGTAACTAAAAAATTTTTTTTTTTTCCAAAGCAACTAAAAAAATATTTTTTTTTCCAAAGAAACTAAAAAAATATTTGTTTTTCCAAAGTAACTAAAAAATTTTTTTTTTTTCCAAAGAAACTAAAAAAATATTTTTTTTTCCAAAGTAACTAAAAAAAATTTTTTTTTTCCAAAGTAACTAAAAAAATTTTTTTTTTTCCAAAGTAACTAAAAAAATATTTTTTTTTTCCAAAGTAACTAAAAAAATATTTTTTTTCCAAAGTAACTAAAAAATTTTTTTTTTTCCAAAGTAACTAAAAAAATATTTTTTTTTCCAAAGTAACTAAAAAATTTTTTTTTTTTCCAAAGTAACTAAAAAAATATTTTTTTTTCCAAAGTAACTAAAAAAATATTTTTTTTTCCAAAGTAACTAAAAAAATATTTTTTTTTCCAAAGTAACTAAAAAAATATTTTTTTTTCCAAAGTAACTAAAAAAATATTTTTTTTTCCAAAGTAACTAAAAAAATATTTTTTTTTCCAAAGAAACTAAAAAAATATTTTTTTTTCCAAAGTAACTAAAAAATTTTTTTTTTTTCCAAAGTAACTAAAAAAATATTTTTTTTTCCAAAGTAACTAAAAAAATATTTTTTTTTCCAAAGAAACTAAAAAAATATTTTTTTTCCAAAGTAACTAAAAAAAAATTTTTTTTTCCAAAGTAACTAAAAAAATATTTTTTTTTCCAAAGTAACTAAAAAAATATTTTTTTTCCCAAAGAAACTAAAAAAATATTTTTTTTTCCAAAGAAACTAAAAAAATATTTTTTTTTCCAAAGTAACTAAAATTTTTTTTTTTTTCCAAAGTAACTAAAAAAATATTTTTTTTTCCAAAGTAACTAAAAAAATATTTTTTTTTCCAAAGTAACTAAAAAAATATTTTTTTTTCCAAAGAAACTAAAAAAATATTTTTTTTTCCAAAGTAACTAAAAAAAAATTTTTTTTTCCAAAGAAACTAAAAAAATATTTTTTTTTCCAAAGTAACTAAAAAAAATATTTTTTTTCCAAAGTAACTAAAAAAATATTTTTTTTTCCAAAGAAACTAAAAAAATCTTTTTTTTTCCAAAGTAACTAAAAAAAAAAAAAATTTTCCAAAGTAACTAAAAAATTATTTTTTTCCCCAAAGTAACTAAAAAAATATTTTTTTTTCCAAAGTAACTAAAAAAATATTTTTTTTTCCAAAGTAACTAAAAAAATATTTTTTTTTCCAAAGTAACTAAAAAAATTTTTTTTTTTCCAAAGTAACTAAAAAAAATTTTTTTTTTCCAAAGTAACTAAAAAATTTTTTTTTTTTCCAAAGTAACTAAAAAAAATTTTTTTTTCCCAAAGTAACTAAAAAAATATTTTTTTCCCCAAAGTAACTAAAAAAATATTTTTTTTTCCAAAGTAACTAAAAAAATATTTTTTTTTCCAAAGTAACTAAAAAAATATTTTTTTTTCCAAAGTAACTAAAAAAATATTTTTTTTCCCAAAGTAACTAAAAAAATATTTTTTTTTCCAAAGTAACTAAAAAAATATTTTTTTTTCCAAAGTAACTAAAAAAATATTTTTTTTTCCAAAGTAACTAAAAAAATATTTTTTTTTCCAAAGAAACTAAAAAAATATTTTTTTTTCCAAAGTAACTAAAAAAATATTTTTTTTTCCAAAGAAACTAAAAAAAAAAATTTTTTTCCAAAGTAACTAAAATTTTTTTTTTTTTCCAAAGAAACTAAAAAAATATTTTTTTTTCCAAAGTAACTAAAAAAATATTTTTTTTTCCAAAGTAACTAAAAAAATATTTTTTTTTCCAAAGAAACTAAAAAAATATTTTTTTTTCCAAAGAAACTAAAAAAATATTTTTTTTTCCAAAGTAACTAAAAAAATACTTTTTTTTCCCAAAGAAACTAAAAAAATTTTTTTTTTTCCAAAGTAACTAAAAAATATTTTTTTTTTCCAAAGTAACTAAAAAAATACTTTTTTTTCCCAAAGAAACTAAAAAAATATTTTTTTTTCCAAAGTAACTAAAAAATATTTTTTTTTCCAAAGTAACTAAAAAAATATTTTTTTTCCAAAGAAACTAAAAAAATATTTTTTTTTCCAAAGTAACTAAAAAAATATTTTTTTTTCCAAAGAAACTAAAAAAATATTTGTTTTTCCAAAGTAACTAAAATTTTTTTTTTTTTTCCAAAGAAACTAAAAAAATATTTTTTTTTCCAAAGTAACTAAAAAAAAAAAATTTTTTCCAAAGTAACTAAAAATTTTTTTTTTTTTCCAAAGTAACTAAAAAAATTTTTTTTTTTCCAAAGAAACTAAAAAAATATTTGTTTTTCCAAAGTAACTAAAAAATTTTTTTTTTTTCCAAAGAAACTAAAAAAATATTTTTTTTTCCAAAGTAACTAAAAAAATCTTTTTTTTTCCAAAGTAACTAAAAAAAATTCTTTTTTTCCAAAGTAACTAAAAAAATATTTTTTTTTCCAAAGTAACTAAAAAAATATATTTTTTTCCAAAGTAACTAAAAAAATTTTTTTTTTCCAAAGTAACTAAAAAAATATTTTTTTTTCCAAAGTAACTAAAAAATATTTTTTTTTTCCAAAGTAACTAAAAAAATATTTTTTTTTCCAAAGTAACTAAAAAAATATTTTTTTTTCCAAAGTAACTAAAAAAATATTTTTTTTTCCAAAGTCACTAAAAAAATATTTTTTTTTCCAAAGTAACTAAAAAAATATTTTTTTTTCCAAAGTAACTAAAAAAATATTTTTTTTTCCAAAGAAACTAAAAAAATATTTTTTTTTCCAAAGTAACTAAAAAAATATTTTTTTTTCCAAAGTAACTAAAAAAATATTTTTTTTTCCAAAGAAACTAAAAAAATATTTTTTTTTCCAAAGTAACTAAAAAAAATTTTTTTTTTCCAAAGAAACTAAAAAAATCTTTTTTTTTCCAAAGTAACTAAAAAAAATTTTTTTTTTCCAAAGTAACTAAAAAAATATTTTTTTTTCCAAAGAAACTAAAAAAATATTTTTTTTTCCAAAGTAACTAAAAAAAAATTTTTTTTTCCAAAGTAACTAAAAAATTATTTTTTTTCCCAAAGTAACTAAAAAAATATTTTTTTTTCCAAAGTAACTAAAAAAATATTTTTTTTCCAAAGTAACTAAAAAAATATTTTTTTTCCAAAGTAACTAAAAAAATTTTTTTTTTTCCAAAGTAACTAAAAAAATATTTTTTTTTCCAAAGTAACTAAAAAAATATTTTTTTTTCCAAAGTAACTAAAAAAATATTTTTTTTCCCAAAGTAACTAAAAAAATATTTTTTTCCCCAAAGTAACTAAAAAAATATTTTTTTTTCCAAAGTAACTAAAAAAATATTTTTTTTTCCAAAGTAACTAAAAAAATATTTTTTTTTCCAAAGTAACTAAAAAAATATTTTTTTTCCCAAAGTAACTAAAAAAATATTTTTTTTTCCAAAGTAACTAAAAAAATATTTTTTTTTCCAAAGTAACTAAAAAAATATTTTTTTTTCCAAAGTAACTAAAAAAATATTTTTTTTTCCAAAGAAACTAAAAAAATATTTTTTTTTCCAAAGTAACTAAAAAAATATTTTTTTTCCAAAGAAACTAAAAAAATATTTTTTTTTCCAAAGTAACTAAAAATTTTTTTTTTTTTCCAAAGAAACTAAAAAAATATTTTTTTTTCCAAAGTAACTAAAAAAATATTTTTTTTTCCAAAGTAACTAAAAAAATATTTTTTTTTCCAAAGAAACTAAAAAAATATTTTTTTTTCCAAAGAAACTAAAAAAATATTTTTTTTTCCAAAGTAACTAAAAAAATATTTTTTTTTTCCAAAGAAACTAAAAAAATATTTTTTTTCCCAAAGTAACTAAAAAAATATTTTTTTTTCCAAAGTAACTAAAAAAATATTTTTTTTTCCAAAGTAACTAAAAAAATATTTTTTTTCCAAAGTAACTAAAAAAATATTTTTTTTTCCAAAGTAACTAAAAAAATATTTTTTTTTCCAAAGTAACTAAAAAAATATTTTTTTTCCCAAAGTAACTAAAAAAATATTTTTTTTCCAAAGTAACTAAAAAAATATTTTTTTTTCAAAAGTAACTAAAAAAATATTTTTTTTTCCAAAGTAACTAAAAAAATATTTTTTTTTCCAAAGTAACTAAAAAAATATTTTTTTTTCCAAAGTAACTAAAAAAATATTTTTTTTTCCAAAGAAACTAAAAAAATATTTTTTTTTCCAAAGTAACTAAAAAAATTTTTTTTTTTCCAAAGTAACTAAAAAAAATATTTTTTTTTCCAAAGTAACTAAAAAAATATTTTTTTTTCCAAAGTAACTAAAAAAAATTTTTTTTTTCCAAAGTAACTAAAAAAATATATTTTTTTCCAAAGTAACTAAAAAAATATTTTTTTTCCCAAAGTAACTAAAAAAATATTTTTTTTCCAAAGTAACTAAAAAAATATTTTTTTTTCAAAAGTAACTAAAAAAATATTTTTTTTTCCAAAGTAACTAAAAAAATATTTTTTTTTCCAAAGTAACTAAAAAAATATTTTTTTTTCCAAAGTAACTAAAAAAATACTTTTTTTTTCCAAAGAAACTAAAAAAATATTTTTTTTTCCAAAGTAACTAAAAAAATATTTTTTTTTCCAAAGAAACTAAAAAATTTTTTTTTTTTCCAAAGAAACTAAAAAAAAATTTTTTTTTCCAAAGTAACTAAAAAAAAAAATTTTTTTCCAAAGAAACTAAAAAAATATTTTTTTTTCCAAAGTAACTAAAAAAATATTTTTTTTCCCAAAGTAACTAAAAAAATATTTTTTTTTCCAAAGTAACTAAAAAAATATTTTTTTTTCCAAAGTAACTAAAATTTTTTTTTTTTTTCCAAAGTAACTAAAAAAATATTTTTTTTCCAAAGTAACTAAAAAAATATTTTTTTTTCCAAAGAAACTAAAAAAATATTTTTTTTTCCAAAGAAACTAAAAAAATATTTTTTTTCCCAAAGTAACTAAAAAAATATTTTTTTTTCCAAAGTAACTAAAAAATTTTTTTTTTTCCAAAGTAACTAAAAAAATATTTTTTTTTCCAAAGTAACTAAAAAAATATTTTTTTTTCCAAAGTAACTAAAAAAATTTTTTTTTTTCCAAAGTAACTAAAAAAATTTTTTTTTTTCCAAAGTAACTAAAAAAATATTTTTTTTTCCAAAGTAACTAAAAGAATATATTTTTTTCCAAAGTAACAAAAAAATTTTTTTTTTTCCAAAGTAACTAAAAAATTTTTTTTTTTTCCAAAGTAACTAAAAAAATATTTTTTTTTCCAAAGTAACTAAAAAAATATTTTTTTTTCCAAAGTAACTAAAAAAATATTTTTTTTTCCAAAGTAACTAAAAAAAATTTTTTTTTTCCAAAGTAACTAAAAAAATATTTTTTTTTCCAAAGTAACTAAAAGAATATATTTTTTTCCAAAGTAACAAAAAAAATTTTTTTTTTCCAAAGTAACTAAAAAAATATTTTTTTTTCCAAAGTAACTAAAAAAATATTTTTTTTTCCAAAGTAACTAAAAAAATATTTTTTTTTCCAAAGTAACTAAAAAAATATTTTTTTTTCCAAAGTAACTAAAAAAATATTTTTTTTTCCAAAGTAACTAAAAAAATATTTTTTTTTCCAAAGTAACTAAAAAAATATTTTTTTTTCCAAAGTAACTAAAAAATTTTTTTTTTTTCCAAAGTAACTAAAAAAATATTTTTTTTTCCAAAGAAACTAAAAGAATATATTTTTTTCCAAAGTAACAAAAAAATTTTTTTTTTTCCAAAGTAACTAAAAAAATATTTTTTTTTCCAAAGTAACTAAAAAAATATTTTTTTCCCAAAGAAACTAAAAAAATATTTTTTTTTCCAAAGTAACTAAACAATTTTTTTTTTCCAAAGAAACTAAAAAAATATTTTTTTTTCCAAAGAAACTAAAAAAATATTTTTTTTTCCAAAGTAACTAAAAAATATTTTTTTTTCCAAAGTAACTAAAAAAATATTTTTTTTCCAAAGTAACTAAAAAAATATTTTTTTTTCCAAAGAAACTAAAAAAATATTTTTTTTTCCAAAGTAACTAAAAAAAAATTTTTTTTTCCAAAGTAACTAAAAAAATATTTTTTTTTCCAAAGTAACTAAAAAAATATTTTTTTTTCCAAAGAAACTAAAAAAATATTTTTTTTTCCAAAGTAACTAAAAAAAATTTTTTTTTCCAAAGTAACTAAAACAATTTTTTTTTTCCAAAGTAACTAAAAAAATATTTTTTTTTCCAAAGTAACTAAAAAAATATTTTTTTTTCCAAAGAAACTAAAAAAATATTTTTTTTTCCAAAGTAACTAAAAAAATATTTTTTTTTCCAAAGTAACTAAAAAAATATTTTTTTTTCCAAAGAAACTAAAAAAATATTTTTTTTCCCAAAGTAACTAAATAAATATATTTTTTTCCAAAGTAACTAAAAAAATATTTTTTTTTCCAAAGTAACTAAAAAAATATTTTTTTTTCCAAAGTAACTAAAAAAATATTTTTTTTTCCAAAGTAACTAAAAAAATATTTTTTTTCCCAAAGTAACTAAAAAAATATTTTTTTTTCCAAAGTAACTAAAAAAATATTTTTTTTTCCAAAGTAACTAAAAAAATATTTTTTTTTCCAAAGTAACTAAAAAAATATTTTTTTTCCCAAAGTAACTAAAAAAATATTTTTTTTCCAAAGTAACTAAAAAAATATTTTTTTTTCAAAAGTAACTAAAAAAATATTTTTTTTTCCAAAGTAACTAAAAAAATATTTTTTTTTCCAAAGTAACTAAAAAAATATTTTTTTTTCCAAAGTAACTAAAAAAATATTTTTTTTTCCAAAGAAACTAAAAAAATATTTTTTTTTCCAAAGTAACTAAAATTTTTTTTTTTTTTCCAAAGTAACTAAAAAAAAATTTTTTTTTTCCAAAGTAACTAAAAAAATATTTTTTTTTCCAAAGAAACTAAAAAATTTTTTTTTTTCCAAAGTAACTAAAAAAAAAATTTTTTTTCCAAAGAAACTAAAAAAATATTTTTTTTTCCAAAGTAACTAAAAAAATATTTTTTTTCCCAAAGTAACTAAAAAAATATTTTTTTTTCCAAAGTAACTAAAAAAATATTTTTTTTTCCAAAGTAACTAAAAAAAATTTTTTTTTTCCAAAGTAACTAAAAAAATATTTTTTTTTCCAAAGTAACTAAAAAAATATTTTTTTTCCCAAAGTAACTAAAAAAATATTTTTTTTCCAAAGTAACTAAAAAAATATTTTTTTTTCAAAAGTAACTAAAAAAATATTTTTTTTTCCAAAGTAACTAAAAAAATATTTTTTTTTCCAAAGTAACTAAAAAAATATATTTTTTTTCCAAAGTAACTAAAAAAATATTTTTTTTTCCAAAGAAACTAAAAAAATATTTTTTTTTCCAAAGTAACTAAAAAAATATTTTTTTTTCCAAAGAAACTAAAAAATTTTTTTTTTTTCCAAAGAAACTAAAAAAAAATTTTTTTTTCCAAAGTAACTAAAAAAAAAAAAAATTTTCCAAAGAAACTAAAAAAATATTTTTTTTTCCAAAGTAACTAAAAAAATATTTTTTTTCCCAAAGTAACTAAAAAAATATTTTTTTTTCCAAAGTAACTAAAAAAATATTTTTTTTTCCAAAGTAACTAAAAATTTTTTTTTTTTTCCAAAGTAACTAAAAAAATATTTTTTTTTCCAAAGTAACTAAAAAAATATTTTTTTTTCCAAAGAAACTAAAAAAATATTTTTTTTTCCAAAGTAACTAAAAAAAAAAAAAAAATTCCAAAGAAACTAAAAAAATATTTTTTTTTCCAAAGTAACTAAAAAAATATTTTTTTTCCCAAAGTAACTAAAAAAATATTTTTTTTTCCAAAGTAACTAAAAAATATTTTTTTTTCCAAAGTAACTAAAAAAATATTTTTTTTTCCAAAGTAACTAAAAAAATATTTTTTTTTCCAAAGTAACTAAAAAATATTTTTTTTTCCAAAGTAACTAAAAAAAATTTTTTTTTTCCAAAGTAACTAAAAAAAATTTTTTTTTTCCAAAGTAACTAAAAAAATATTTTTTTTTCCAAAGTAACTAAAAAAATATTTTTTTTTCCAAAGTAACTAAAAAAATATTTTTTTTTCCAAAGAAACTAAAAGAATATATTTTTTTCCAAAGTAACAAAAAAAATTTTTTTTTTCCAAAGTAACTAAAAAAATATTTTTTTTTCCAAAGTAACTAAAAAAATATTTTTTTCCCAAAGAAACTAAAAAAATATTTTTTTTTCCAAAGTAACTAAACAATTTTTTTTTTTTCCAAAGAAACTAAAAAAATATTTTTTTTTCCAAAGAAACTAAAAAAATATTTTTTTTTCCAAAGTAACTAAAAAATATTTTTTTTTCCAAAGTAACTAAAAAAATATTTTTTTTTCCAAAGTAACTAAAAAAATATTTGTTTTCCAAAGTAACTAAAAAAATATTTTTTTTTCCAAAGAAACTAAAAAAATATTTTTTTTTCCAAAGTAACTAAAAAAAAATTTTTTTTTCCAAAGTAACTAAAAAAATATTTTTTTTTCCAAAGTAACTAAAAAAATATTTTTTTTTCCAAAGAAACTAAAAAAATATTTTTTTTTCCAAAGTAACTAAAAAAAATTTTTTTTTCCAAAGTAACTAAAACAATTTTTTTTTTCCAAAGTAACTAAAAAAATATTTTTTTTTCCAAAGTAACTAAAAAAATATTTTTTTTTCCAAAGAAACTAAAAAAATATTTTTTTTTCCAAAGTAACTAAAAAAATATTTTTTTTTCCAAAGTAACTAAAAAAATATTTTTTTTTCCAAAGAAACTAAAAAAATATTTTTTTTTCCAAAGAAACTAAAAAAATATTTTTTTTTCCAAAGTAACTAAAAAAATATTTTTTTTTCCAAAGAAACTAAAAAAATATTTTTTTTCCCAAAGTAACTAAATAAATATATTTTTTTCCAAAGTAACTAAAAAAATATTTTTTTTTCCAAAGTAACTAAAAAAATATTTTTTTTTCCAAAGTAACTAAAAAAATATTTTTTTTTCCAAAGTAACTAAAAAAATATTTTTTTTTCCAAAGTAACTAAAAAAATATTTTTTTTTCCAAAGTAACTAAAAAAATATTTTTTTTTCCAAAGTAACTAAAAAAATATTTTTTTTCCCAAAGTAACTAAAAAAATATTTTTTTTCCAAAGTAACTAAAAAAATATTTTTTTTCAAAAGTAACTAAAACAATATTTTTTTTTCCAAAGTAACTAAAAAAATATTTTTTTTTCCAAAGTAACTAAAAAAATATTTTTTTTTCCAAAGTAACTAAAAAAATATTTTTTTTTCCAAAGAAACTAAAAAAATATTTTTTTTTCCAAAGTAACTAAAAAATTTTTTTTTTTTCCAAAGTAACTAAAAAAAAATTTTTTTTTCCAAAGTAACTAAAAAAATATTTTTTTTTCCAAAGAAACTAAAAAAAATTTTTTTTTTCCAAAGTAACTAAAAAAAAATTTTTTTTTCCAAAGAAACTAAAAAAATATTTTTTTTTCCAAAGTAACTAAAAAAATATTTTTTTTCCCAAAGTAACTAAAAAAATATTTTTTTTTCCAAAGTAACTAAAAAAATATTTTTTTTTCCAAAGTAACTAAAAAAAATTTTTTTTTTCCAAAGTAACTAAAAAAATATATTTTTTTCCAAAGTAACTAAAAAAATATTTTTTTTCCCAAAGTAACTAAAAAAATATTTTTTTTCCAAAGTAACTAAAAAAATATTTTTTTTTCAAAAGTAACTAAAAAAATATTTTTTTTTCCAAAGTAACTAAAAAAATATTTTTTTTTCCAAAGTAACTAAAAAAATATTTTTTTTTCCAAAGTAACTAAAAAAATATTTTTTTTTCCAAAGAAACTAAAAAAATATTTTTTTTTCCAAAGTAACTAAAAAATTATTTTTTTTTCCAAAGAAACTAAAAAAATATTTTTTTTTCCAAAGTAACTAAAAAAATATTTTTTTTTCCAAAGTAACTAAAAAAATATTTTTTTTCCAAAGTAACTAAAAAAATATTTTTTTTTCCAAAGAAACTAAAAAAATATTTTTTTTTCCAAAGTAACTAAAAAAATATTTTTTTTTCCAAAGTAACTAAAAAAATATTTTTTTTTCCAAAGTAACTAAAAAAATATTTTTTTTTCCAAAGTAACTAAAAAAATATTTTTTTTTCCAAAGTAACTAAAAAAATATTTTTTTTCCAAAGTAACTAAAAAAATATTTTTTTTTCCAAAGTAACTAAAAAAATATTTTTTTTTCCAAAGTAACTAAAAAAATATTTTTTTTTCCAAAGTTACTAAAAAAATATTTTTTTCCCAAAGTAACTAAAAAAATATTTTTTTTCCAAAGTAACTAAAAAAATATATTTTTTTCCAAAGTAACTAAAAGAATATTTTTTTTTTCCAAAGTAACTAAAAAAATATTTTTTTTTCCAAAGTAACTAAAAATATATTTTTTTTCCAAAGTAACTAAAAAAATATTTTTTTTTTCCAAAGTAACTAAAAAAATATTTTTTTTTCCAAAGTAACTAAAAAAATATTTTTTTTCCCAAAGTAACTAAAAAAATATTTTTTTTCCAAAGTAACTAAAAAAATATTTTTTTTTCCAAAGTAACTAAAAAAATATTTTTTTTTCCAAAGTAACTAAAAAAATATTTTTTTTTCCAAAGTAACTAAAAAAATATTTTTTTTCCAAAGTAACTAAAAAAATATTTTTTTTTCCAAAGTAACTAAAAAAAATATTTTTTTTCCAAAGTAACTAAAAAAAAAAAAAATTTTCCAAAGAAACTAAAAAAATATTTTTTTTTCCAAAGTAACTAAAAAAAATATTTTTTTTCCAAAGTAACTTAAAAAAATTTTTTTTTCCAAAGTAACTAAAAAAATATTTTTTTTTCCAAAGAAACTAAAAAAATATTTTTTTTCCCAAAGTAACTAAAAAAATATTTTTTTTTCCAAAGTAACTAAAAAATATTTTTTTTCCAAAGTAACTAAAAAAATATTTTTTTTTCCAAAGTAACTAAAAAAATATT
>NW_027634931.1:0-22901 GCF_949748355.1 Melanostigma gelatinosum
TATTTTTTTTCCAAAGTAACTAAAAAAATATTTTTTTTTCCAAAGTAACTAAAAAAATATTTTTTTTTCCAAAGTAACTAAAAAAATATTTTTTTTTCCAAAGTAACTAAAAAAATATTTTTTTTTCCAAAGTAACTAAAAAAATATTTTTTTTTCCAAAGTAACTAAAAAAATATTTTTTTTTCCAAAGTAACTAAAAAAATATTTTTTTTTCCAAAGTAACTAAAAAAATATTTTTTTTTCCAAAGAAACTAAAAAAATATTTTTTTTTCCAAAGTAACTAAAAATTTTTTTTTTTTTCCAAAGTAACTAAAAAAATAATTTTTTTTCCAAAGTAACTAAAAAAATATTTTTTTTTCCAAAGAAACTAAAAAAATTTTTTTTTCCAAAGTAACTAAAATTTTTTTTTTTTTCCAAAGTAACTAAAAAAATTATTTTTTTTCCAAAGTAACTAAAAAAATATTTTTTTTTCCAAAGTAACTAAAAAAATATTTTTTTTTCCAAAGTAATTAAAAAAATATTTTTTTTTCCAAAGTAACTAAAAAAATATTTTTTTTTCCAAAGTAACTAAAATATATTTTTTTTCCAAAGTAACTAAAAAAATATTTTTTTTTCCAAAGAAACTAAAAAAATATTTTTTTTTCCAAAGTAACTAAAAAATATTTTTTTTCCAAAGAAACTAAAAAAATATTTTTTTTTCCAAAGTAACTAAAAAAATATTTTTTTTTCCAAAGTAACTAAAAAAATATTTTTTTTTCCAAAGTAACTAAAAAAATATTTTTTTTTCCAAAGTAACTAAAAAAATATTTTTTTTTCCCAAAGTAACTAAAAAAATATTTTTTTTCCAAAGTAACTAAAAAAATATTTTTTTTTCCAAAGTAACTAAAAAAATATTTTTTTTCCAAAGTAACTAAAAAAATATTTTTTTTTTCCAAAGTAACTAAAAAAATATTTTTTTTTCCAAAGTAACTAAAAAAATATTTTTTTTTCCAAAGTAACTAAAAAAATATTTTTTTTTCCAAAGTAACTAAAAAAATATTTTTTTTCCCAAAGTAACTAAAAAAATATTTTTTTTTCCAAAGTAACTAAAAAAATATTTTTTTTTCCAAAGTAACTAAAAAAATATTTTTTTTTCCAAAGAAACTAAAAAAATATTTTTTTTTCCAAAGTAACTAAAAAATTTTTTTTTCCAAAGAAACTAAAAAAATATTTTTTTTTCCAAAGTAACTAAAAAAATTTTTTTTTTTCCAAAGTAACTAAAAAATATTTTTTTTTCCAAAGTAACTAAAAAAATATTTTTTTTCCAAAGTAACTAAAAAAATATTTTTTTTTCCAAAGTAACTAAAAAAAATATTTTTTTTTCCAAAGTAACTAAAAAATATTTTTTTTTTCCAAAGTAACTAAAAAAATATTTTTTTTTCCAAAGTAACTAAAAAAATATTTTTTTTTCCAAAGTAACTAAAAAAATATTTTTTTTCCAAAGTAACTAAAAAAATATTTTTTTTTCCAAAGTAACTAAAAAAATATTTTTTTTTCCAAAGTAACTAAAAAAATATTTTTTTTTCCAAAGAAACTAAAAAAATATTTTTTTTTCCAAAGTAACTAAAAATATATTTTTTTTCCAAAGAAACTAAAAAAAATTTTTTTTCCCAAAGTAACTAAAAAAATATTTTTTTTCCAAAGTAACTAAAAAAATATTTTTTTTTCCAAAGTAACTAAAAAAATATTTTTTTTTCCAAAGTAACTAAAAAAATATTTTTTTTTCCAAAGTAACTAAAAAAATATTTTTTTTTCCAAAGTAACTAAAAAAATATTTTTTTTTCCAAAGTAACTAAAAAAATATATTTTTTTCCAAAGTAACTAAAAAAATATTTTTTTTTCCAAAGTAACTAAAAAAATATTTTTTTTTCCAAAGAAACTAAAAAAATATTTTTTTTTCCAAAGTAACTAAAATTTTTTTTTTTTTTCCAAAGTAACTAAAAAAATAATTTTTTTTCCAAAGTAACTAAAAAAATATTTTTTTTTCCAAAGAAACTAAAAAAAAAAATTTTTTTCCAAAGTAACTAAAAAAAATTATTTTTTCCAAAGTAACTAAAAAAATTATTTTTTTTCCAAAGTAACTAAAAAAATATTTTTTTTTCCAAAGTAACTAAAAAAATATTTTTTTTTCCAAAGTAACTAAAAAAATATTTTTTTTTCCAAAGAAACTAAAAAAATATTTTTTTTTCCAAAGTAACTAAAAAATTTTTTTTTTTCCAAAGAAACTAAAAAAATATTTTTTTTTCCAAAGTAACTAAAAAAATTTTTTTTTTTCCAAAGTAACTAAAAAAATATTTTTTTTTCCAAAGTAACTAAAAAAATATTTTTTTTTCCAAAGTAACTAAAAAAATATTTTTTTTTCCAAAGTAACTAAAAAAATATTTTTTTTTCCAAAGTAACTAAAAAATATTTTTTTTTCCAAAGTAACTAAAAAAATATTTTTTTTTCCAAAGTAACTAAAAAAATATATTTTTTTCCAAAGTAACTAAAAAAATATTTTTTTTCCAAAGTAACTAAAAAAATATTTTTTTTTCCAAAGTAACTAAAAAAATATTTTTTTTTCCAAAGTAACTAAAAAAATATATTTTTTTCCAAAGTAACTAAAAAAATATTTTTTTTTCCAAAGAAACTAAAAAAATATTTTTTTTTCCAAAGTAACTAAAAAAATATTTTTTTTCCAAAGTAACTAAAAAAAAAAATTTTTTTTCCAAAGTAACTAAAAAAATATTTTTTTTTCCAAAGAAACTAAAAAAATATTTTTTTTCCAAAGAAACTAAAAAAATATTTTTTTTTCCAAAGTAACTAAAAAAATATTTTTTTTCCAAAGTAACTAAAAAAATATTTTTTTTTCCAAAGTAACTAAAAAAATATTTTTTTTTCCAAAGTAACTAAAAAAATATTTTTTTTCCAAAGTAACTAAAAAAAAATTTTTTTTTTCCAAAGTAACTAAAAAAATTTTTTTTTTTCCAAAGTAACTAAAAAAAATATTTTTTTTCCAAAGTAACTAAAAAAATATTTTTTTTCCCAAAGTAACTAAAAAAATATTTTTTTTCCAAAGTAACTAAAAAAATATTTTTTTTTCCAAAGTAACTAAAAAAATATTTTTTTTTCCAAAGTAACTAAAAAAATATTTTTTTTTCCAAAGTAACTAAAAAAATATTTTTTTTCCAAAGTAACTAAAAAAATATTTTTTTTTCCAAAGTAACTAAAAAAATATTTTTTTTTCCAAAGTAACTAAAAAAATATTTTTTTTTCCAAAGTAACTAAAAAAATATTTTTTTTTCCAAAGAAACTAAAAAAATATTTTTTTTTCCAAAGTAACTAAACATTTTTTTTTTTTTCCAAAGTAACTAAAAAAATAATTTTTTTTCCAAAGTAACTAAAAAAATATTTTTTTTTCCAAAGAAACTAAAAAAAATTTTTTTTTCCAAAGTAACTAAAAATTTTTTTTTTTTTCCAAAGTAACTAAAAAAATTATTTTTTTTCCAAAGTAACTAAAAAAATATTTTTTTTTCCAAAGTAACTAAAAAAATATTTTTTTTTCCAAAGTAATTAAAAAAATATTTTTTTTTCCAAAGTAACTAAAAAAATATTTTTTTTTCCAAAGTAACTAAAAATATATTTTTTTTCCAAAGTAACTAAAAAAATATTTTTTTTTCCAAAGAAACTAAAAAAATATTTTTTTTTCCAAAGTAACTAAAAAAATATTTTTTTTCCAAAGAAACTAAAAAAATATTTTTTTTTCCAAAGTAACTAAAAAAATATTTTTTTTTCCAAAGTAACTAAAAAAATATTTTTTTTTCCAAAGTAACTAAAAAAATATTTTTTTTTCCAAAGTAACTAAAAAAATATTTTTTTTCCCAAAGTAACTAAAAAAATATTTTTTTTCCAAAGTAACTAAAAAAATATTTTTTTTTCCAAAGTAACTAAAAAAATATTTTTTTTTCCAAAGTAACTAAAAAAATATTTTTTTTTTCCAAAGTAACTAAAAAAATATTTTTTTTTCCAAAGTAACTAAAAAAATATTTTTTTTTCCAAAGTAACTAAAAAAATATTTTTTTTTCCAAAGTAACTAAAAAAATATTTTTTTTCCCAAAGTAACTAAAAAAATATTTTTTTTTCCAAAGTAACTAAAAAAATATTTTTTTTTCCAAAGTAACTAAAAAAATATTTTTTTTTCCAAAGAAACTAAAAAAATATTTTTTTTTCCAAAGTAACTAAAAAATTTTTTTTTTCCAAAGAAACTAAAAAAATATTTTTTTTTCCAAAGTAACTAAAAAAATTTTTTTTTTTCCAAAGTAACTAAAAAAATATTTTTTTTTCCAAAGTAACTAAAAAAATATTTTTTTTTCCAAAGTAACTAAAAAAATATTTTTTTTTCCAAAGTAACTAAAAAAAATATTTTTTTTTCCAAAGTAACTAAAAAATATTTTTTTTTTCCAAAGTAACTAAAAAAATATTTTTTTTTCCAAAGTAACTAAAAAAATATTTTTTTTTCCAAAGTAACTAAAAAAATATTTTTTTTCCAAAGTAACTAAAAAAATATTTTTTTTTCCAAAGTAACTAAAAAAATATATTTTTTTCCAAAGTAACTAAAAAAATTTTTTTTTTTCCAAAGAAACTAAAAAAATATTTTTTTTTCCAAAGTAACTAAAAATATATTTTTTTTCCAAAGAAACTAAAAAAATATTTTTTTTCCCAAAGTAACTAAAAAAATATTTTTTTTCCAAAGTAACTAAAAAAATATTTTTTTTTCCAAAGTAACTAAAAAAATATTTTTTTTTCCAAAGTAACTAAAAAAATATTTTTTTTTCCAAAGTAACTAAAAAAATATTTTTTTTTCCAAAGTAACTAAAAAAATATTTTTTTTTCCAAAGTAACTAAAAAAATATATTTTTTTCCAAAGTAACTAAAAAAATATTTTTTTTTCCAAAGTAACTAAAAAAATATTTTTTTTTCCAAAGAAACTAAAAAAATATTTTTTTTTCCAAAGTAACTAAAAATTATTTTTTTTTCCAAAGTAACTAAAAAAATAATTTTTTTTCCAAAGTAACTAAAAAAATATTTTTTTTCCAAAGAAACTAAAAAAAAAATTTTTTTTCCAAAGTAACTAAAAAAATTTTTTTTTTCCAAAGTAACTAAAAAAATTATTTTTTTTCCAAAGTAACTAAAAAAATATTTTTTTTTCCAAAGTAACTAAAAAAATATTTTTTTTTCCAAAGTAACTAAAAAAATATTTTTTTTTCCAAAGAAACTAAAAAAATATTTTTTTTTCCAAAGTAACTAAAAAAATTTTTTTTTCCAAAGAAACTAAAAAAATATTTTTTTTTCCAAAGTAACTAAAAAAATTTTTTTTTTTCCAAAGTAACTAAAAAAATATTTTTTTTTCCAAAGTAACTAAAAAAATATTTTTTTTTCCAAAGTAACTAAAAAAATATTTTTTTTTCCAAAGTAACTAAAAAAATATTTTTTTTTCCAAAGTAACTAAAAAATATTTTTTTTTCCAAAGTAACTAAAAAAATATTTTTTTTTCCAAAGTAACTAAAAAAATATATTTTTTTCCAAAGTAACTAAAAAAATATTTTTTTTCCAAAGTAACTAAAAAAATATTTTTTTTTCCAAAGTAACTAAAAAAATATTTTTTTTTCCAAAGTAACTAAAAAAATATATTTTTTTCCAAAGTAACTAAAAAAATATTTTTTTTTCCAAAGAAACTAAAAAAATATTTTTTTTTCCAAAGTAACTAAAAAAATATTTTTTTTCCAAAGTAACTAAAAAAAAAAATTTTTTTTCCAAAGTAACTAAAAAAATATTTTTTTTTCCAAAGAAACTAAAAAAATATTTTTTTTCCAAAGAAACTAAAAAAATATTTTTTTTTCCAAAGTAACTAAAAAAATATTTTTTTTTCCAAAGTAACTAAAAAAATATTTTTTTTTCCAAAGTAACTAAAAAAATATTTTTTTTCCCAAAGTAACTAAAAAAATATTTTTTTTCCAAAGTAACTAAAAAAATATTTTTTTTTCCAAAGTAACTAAAAAAATATTTTTTTTTCCAAAGTAACTAAAAAAATATTTTTTTTTCCAAAGTAACTAAAAAAATATTTTTTTTCCAAAGTAACTAAAAAAATATTTTTTTTTCCAAAGTAACTAAAAAAATATTTTTTTTTCCAAAGTAACTAAAAAAATATTTTTTTTTCCAAAGTAACTAAAAAAATATTTTTTTTTCCAAAGAAACTAAAAAAATATTTTTTTTTCCAAAGTAACTAAAAAATTTTTTTTTTTTCCAAAGTAACTAAAAAAATAATTTTTTTTCCAAAGTAACTAAAAAAATATTTTTTTTCCAAAGAAACTAAAAAAAAATTTTTTTTCCAAAGTAACTAAAATTTTTTTTTTTTTTCCAAAGTAACTAAAAAAATTATTTTTTTTCCAAAGTAACTAAAAAAATATTTTTTTTTCCAAAGTAACTAAAAAAATATTTTTTTTTCCAAAGTAATTAAAAAAATATTTTTTTTTCCAAAGTAACTAAAAAAATATTTTTTTTTCCAAAGTAACTAAAAATATATTTTTTTTCCAAAGTAACTAAAAAAATATTTTTTTTTCCAAAGAAACTAAAAAAATATTTTTTTTTCCAAAGTAACTAAAAAAATATTTTTTTTCCAAAGAAACTAAAAAAATATTTTTTTTTCCAAAGTAACTAAAAAAATATTTTTTTTTCCAAAGTAACTAAAAAAATATTTTTTTTTCCAAAGTAACTAAAAAAATATTTTTTTTTCCAAAGTAACTAAAACAATATTTTTTTTTCCAAAGTAACTAAAAAAATATTTTTTTTTCCAAAGTAACTAAAAAAATATTTTTTTTCCCAAAGTAACTAAAAAAATATTTTTTTTCCAAAGTAACTAAAAAAATATTTTTTTTTCCAAAGTAACTAAAAAAATATTTTTTTTTCCAAAGTAACTAAAAAAATATTTTTTTTTTCCAAAGTAACTAAAAAAATATTTTTTTTTCCAAAGTAACTAAAAAAATATTTTTTTTTCCAAAGTAACTAAAAAAATATTTTTTTTTCCAAAGTAACTAAAAAAATATTTTTTTTCCCAAAGTAACTAAAAAAATATTTTTTTTCCAAAGTAACTAAAAAAATATATTTTTTTCCAAAGTAACTAAAAAAATATTTTTTTTTCCAAAGTAACTAAAAAAATATTTTTTTTTCCAAAGTAACTAAAAAAATATTTTTTTTTCCAAAGAAACTAAAAAAATATTTTTTTTTCCAAAGTAACTAAAAAATTATTTTTTTTTTCCAAAGTAACTAAAAAAATAATTTTTTTTCCAAAGTAACTAAAAAAATATTTTTTTTTCCAAAGAAACTAAAAAAAAATTTTTTTTTCCAAAGTAACTAAAAAATTTTTTTTTTTCCAAAGTAACTAAAAAAATTATTTTTTTTCCAAAGTAACTAAAAAAATATTTTTTTTTCCAAAGTAACTAAAAAAATATTTTTTTTTCCAAAGTAACTAAAAAAATATTTTTTTTTCCAAAGTAACTAAAAAAATATTTTTTTTTCCAAAGTAACTAAAAAAATATTTTTTTTTCCAAAGTAACTAAAAAAATATTTTTTTTTCCAAAGTAACTAAAAAAATATTTTTTTTTCCAAAGTAACTAAAAAAATATTTTTTTTTCCAAAGAAACTAAAAAAATATTTTTTTTTCCAAAGTAACTAAAAAATTTTTTTTTTTTCCAAAGTAACTAAAAAAATAATTTTTTTTCCAAAGTAACTAAAAAAATATTTTTTTTCCAAAGAAACTAAAAAATTTTTTTTTTTCCAAAGTAACTAAAAATTTTTTTTTTTTCCAAAGTAACTAAAAAAATTATTTTTTTTCCAAAGTAACTAAAAAAATATTTTTTTTTCCAAAGTAACTAAAAAAATATTTTTTTTTCCAAAGTAATTAAAAAAATATTTTTTTTTCCAAAGTAACTAAAAAAATATTTTTTTTTCCAAAGTAACTAAAAATATATTTTTTTTCCAAAGTAACTAAAAAAATATTTTTTTTTCCAAAGAAACTAAAAAAATATTTTTTTTTCCAAAGTAACTAAAAAAATATTTTTTTTCCAAAGAAACTAAAAAAATATTTTTTTTTCCAAAGTAACTAAAAAAATATTTTTTTTTCCAAAGTAACTAAAAAAATATTTTTTTTTCCAAAGTAACTAAAAAAATATTTTTTTTTCCAAAGTAACTAAAACAATATTTTTTTTTCCAAAGTAACTAAAAAAATATTTTTTTTTCCAAAGTAACTAAAAAAATATTTTTTTTCCCAAAGTAACTAAAAAAATATTTTTTTTCCAAAGTAACTAAAAAAATATTTTTTTTTCCAAAGTAACTAAAAAAATATTTTTTTTTCCAAAGTAACTAAAAAAATATTTTTTTTTTCCAAAGTAACTAAAAAAATATTTTTTTTTCCAAAGTAACTAAAAAAATATTTTTTTTTCCAAAGTAACTAAAAAAATATTTTTTTTTCCAAAGTAACTAAAAAAATATTTTTTTTCCCAAAGTAACTAAAAAAATATTTTTTTTCCAAAGTAACTAAAAAAATATATTTTTTTCCAAAGTAACTAAAAAAATATTTTTTTTTCCAAAGTAACTAAAAAAATATTTTTTTTTCCAAAGTAACTAAAAAAATATTTTTTTTTCCAAAGAAACTAAAAAAATATTTTTTTTTCCAAAGTAACTAAAAAATTTTTTTTTTTTTCCAAAGTAACTAAAAAAATAATTTTTTTTCCAAAGTAACTAAAAAAATATTTTTTTTTCCAAAGAAACTAAAAAAAAAATTTTTTTTCCAAAGTAACTAAAACATTTTTTTTTTTCCAAAGTAACTAAAAAAATTATTTTTTTTCCAAAGTAACTAAAAAAATATTTTTTTTTCCAAAGTAACTAAAAAAATATTTTTTTTTCCAAAGTAACTAAAAAAATATTTTTTTTTCCAAAGTAATTAAAAAAATATTTTTTTTTCCAAAGTAACTAAAAAAATATTTTTTTTCCAAAGTAACTAAAAAAATATTTTTTTTTCCAAAGTAACTAAAAAAATATTTTTTTTTCCAAAGAAACTAAAAAAAAATATTTTTTTCCAAAGTAACTAAAAAAATATTTTTTTTTCCAAAGTAACTAAAACAATATTTTTTTTTCCAAAGTAACTAAAAAAATATTTTTTTTCCAAAGAAACTAAAAAAATATTTTTTTTTCCAAAGTAACTAAAAAAAAAAAAGATTTTCCAAAGAAACTAAAAAAATATTTTTTTTTCCAAAGTAACTAAAAAAATATTTTTTTTCCCAAAGTAACTAAAAAATATTTTTTTTTCCAAAGTAACTAAAAAAATATTTTTTTTTCCAAAGTAACTAAAAAAATATTTTTTTTTCCAAAGTAACTAAAAAAATATTTTTTTCCCAAAGTAACTAAAAAAATATTTTTTTTTCCAAAGTAACTAAAAAATATTTTTTTTTCCAAAGTAACTAAAAAAATATTTTTTTTTCCAAAGTAACTAAAAAAATATTTTTTTTTCCAAAGTAACTAAAAAAATATTTTTTTTTCCAAAGTAACTAAAAAAATATTTTTTTTTCCAAAGAAACTAAAAAAATATTTTTTTTTCCAAAGTAACTAAAAAAATATTTGTTTTTCCAAAGTAACTAAAAAAATATTTTTTTTCCAAAGAAACTAAAAAAATATATTTTTTTCCAATAACTAAAAAAATATTTTTTTTTCCAAAGTAACTAAAAAAATATTTTTTTTTCCAAAGTAACTAAAAAATATTTTTTTTTCCAAAGTAACTAAAAAAATATTTTTTTTTCCAAAGTAACTAAAAAAATATTTTTTTTTCCAAAGTAACTAAAAAAATATTTTTTTTCCCAAAGTAACTAAAAAAATATTTTTTTTTCCAAAGTAACTAAAAAATATTTTTTTTTCCAAAGTAACTAAAAAAATATTTTTTTTTCCAAAGTAACTAAAAAAATATTTTTTTTTCCAAAGTAACTAAAAAAATATTTTTTTTTCCAAAGTAACTAAAAAAATATTTTTTTTTCCAAAGTAACTAAAAAAATATTTTTTTTTCCAAAGTAACTAAAAAAATATTTTTTTTTCCAAAGTAACTAAAAAAATATTTTTTTTCCAAAGAAACTAAAAAAATATATTTTTTTCCAATAACTAAAAAAATATTTTTTTTTCCAAAGTAACTAAAAAAATATTTTTTTTTCCAAAGTAACTAAAAAATATTTTTTTTTCCAAAGTAACTAAAAAAATATTTTTTTTTCCAAAGTAACTAAAAAAATATTTTTTTTTCCAAAGTAACTAAAAAAATATTTTTTTTTCCAAAGTAACTAAAAAAATATATTTTTTTTCCAAAGTAACTAAAAAAATATTTTTTTTTCCAAAGTAACTAAAAAAATATTTTTTTTTCCAAAGTAACTAAAAAAATATTTTTTTTTCCAAAGAAACTAAAAAAATATATTTTTTTCCAAAGTAACTAAAAAAATATTTTTTTTTCCAAAGTAACTACAAAAATATTTTTTTTTCCAAAGTAACTAAAAAAATATTTTTTTTTCCAAAGAAACTAAAAAAATATTTTTTTTTCCAAAGTAACTAAAAAAATATTTTTTTTTCCAAAGAAACTAAAAAAATATATTTTTTTTCCAAAGTAACTAAAAAAAAAAAATTTTTCCAAAGAAACTAAAAAAATATTTTTTTTTCCAAAGTAACTAAAAAAATATTTTTTTTCCCAAAGTAACTAAAAAATATTTTTTTTTCCAAAGTAACTAAAAAAATATTTTTTTTTCCAAAGTAACTAAAAAAATATTTTTTTTTCCAAAGTAACTAAAAAAATATTTTTTTTCCCAAAGTAACTAAAAAAATATTTTTTTTTCCAAAGTAACTAAAAAATATATTTTTTTCCAAAGTAACTAAAAAAATATTTTTTTTTCCAAAGTAACTAAAAAAATATTTTTTTTTCCAAAGTAACTAAAAAAATATTTTTTTTTCCAAAGTAACTAAAAAAATATTTTTTTTTCCAAAGTAACTAAAAAAATATTTTTTTTTCCAAAGTAACTAAAAAAATATTTTTTTTTCCAAAGTAACTAAAAAAATATTTTTTTTTCCAAAGTAACTAAAAAAATATTTTTTTTTCCAAAGTAACTAAAAAAATATTTTTTTTCCAAAGAAACTAAAAAAATATTTTTTTTTCCAAAGTAACTAAAAAAATATTTTTTTTTCCAAAGTAACTAAAAAAATATTTTTTTTTCCAAAGTAACTAAAAAATATATTTTTTTCCAAAGTAACTAAAAAAATATTTTTTTTTCCAAAGTAACTAAAAAAATATTTTTTTTTCCAAAGTAACTAAAAAAATATTTTTTTTTCCAAAGTAACTAAAAAAATATTTTTTTTTCCAAAGTAACTAAAAAAATATTTTTTTTTCCAAAGTAACTAAAAAAATAATTTTTTTTCCAAAGTAACTAAAAAAATATTTTTTTTCCAAAGTAACTAAAAAAATATTTTTTTTCCCAAAGTAACTAAAAAATTATTTTTTTTCCCAAAGAAACAAAAAAAATATTTTTTTTTCCAAAGTAACTAAAAAAATATTTTTTTTTCCAAAGAAACTAAAAAAATATTTTTTTTTCCAAAGTAACTAAAAAAATATTTTTTTTCCCAAAGTAACTAAAAAAATATTTTTTTTCCAAAGTAACTAAAAAAATATTTTTTTTTCCAAAGTAACTAAAAAAATATTTTTTTTTCCAAAGTAACTAAAAAAATATTTTTTTTTCCAAAGTAACTAAAAAAAATTTTTTTTTTCCAAAGTAACTAAAAAAATATTTTTTTTTCCAAAGTAACTAAAAAAATATTTTTTTTTCCAAAGTAACTAAAAAATTATTTTTTTTCCCAAAGTAACTAAAAAAATAATTTTTTTTCCAAAGTAACTAAAAAAATATTATTTTTTTCCAAAGAAACTAAAAAAAAATTTTTTTTTCCAAAGTAACTAAAAAAATTTTTTTTTTCCAAAGTAACTAAAAAAATTATTTTTTTTCCAAAGTAACTAAAAAAATATTTTTTTTTCCAAAGTAATTAAAAAAATATTTTTTTTCCAAAGAAACTAAAAAAATATTTTTTTTTCCAAAGTAACTAAAAAAATATTTTTTTTTCCAAAGTAACTAAAAAAATATTTTTTTTTCCAAAGAAACTAAAAAAATATATTTTTTTCCAAAGTAACTAAAAAAATATTTTTTTTTCCAAAGTAACTAAAAAAAAATTTTTTTTTCCAAAGTAACTAAAAAAATATTTTTTTTTCCAAAGAAACTAAAAAAATATTTTTTTTCCAAAGTAACTAAAAAAAAAAAAAAATTTCCAAAGAAACTAAAAAAATATTTTTTTTCCCAAAGTAACTAAAAAAATAATTTTTTTTCCAAAGTAACTAAAAAAATATTATTTTTTTCCAAAGAAACTAAAAAAAATTTTTTTTTTCCAAAGTAACTAAAAAAAATTTTTTTTTCCAAAGTAACTAAAAAAATTATTTTTTTTCCAAAGTAACTAAAAAAATATTTTTTTTTCCAAAGTAATTAAAAAAATATTTTTTTTTCCAAAGTAACTAAAAAAATATTTTTTTTTCCAAAGTAACTAAAAAAATTTTTTTTTTTCCAAAGTAACTAAAAAAATATTTTTTTTTCCAAAGAAACTAAAAAAATATATTTTTTTCCAAAGTAACTAAAAAAATATTTTTTTTTCCAAAGTAACTAAAAAAATATTTTTTTTTCCAAAGTAACTAAAAAAATATTTTTTTTTCCAAAGAAACTAAAAAAATATTTTTTTTTCCAAAGTAACTAAAAAAAAAAAAAATTTTCCAAAGAAACTAAAAAAATATTTTTTTTTCCAAAGTAACTAAAAAAATATTTTTTTTCCCAAAGTAACTAAAAAATATTTTTTTTTCCAAAGTAACTAAAAAAATATTTTTTTTTCCAAAGTAACTAAAAAAATATTTTTTTTTCCAAAGTAACTAAAAAAATATTTTTTTTCCCAAAGTAACTAAAAAAATATTTTTTTTTCCAAAGTAACTAAAAAATATTTTTTTTTCCAAAGTAACTAAAAAAATATTTTTTTTTCCAAAGTAACTAAAAAAATATTTTTTTTTCCAAAGTAACTAAAAAAATATTTTTTTTTCCAAAGTAACTAAAAAAATATTTTTTTTTCCAAAGTAACTAAAAAAATATTTTTTTTCCAAAGTAACTAAAAAAATATTTTTTTTTCCAAAGTAACTAAAAAAATATTTTTTTTTCCAAAGTAACTAAAAAAATATTTTTTTTTCCAAAGTAACTAAAAAAATATTTTTTTTCCAAAGAAACTAAAAAAATATATTTTTTTCCAAAGTAACTAAAAAAATATTTTTTTTTCCAAAGTAACTAAAAAAATATTTTTTTTTCCAAAGTAACTAAAAAATATTTTTTTTCCAAAGTAACTAAAAAAATATTTTTTTTTCCAAAGTAACTAAAAAAATATTTTTTTTTCCAAAGTAACTAAAAAAATATTTTTTTTTCCAAAGTAACTAAAAAAATATATTTTTTTTCCAAAGTAACTAAAAAAATATTTTTTTTTCCAAAGTAACTAAAAAAATATTTTTTTTTCCAAAGTAACTAAAAAAATATTTTTTTTCCAAAGTAACTAAAAAAATATATTTTTTTCCAAAGTAACTAAAAAAATATTTTTTTTTCCAAAGTAACTAAAAAAATATTTTTTTTTCCAAAGTAACTAAAAAAATATATTTTTTCCAAAGAAACTAAAAAAATATATTTTTTTCCAAAGTAACTAAAAAAATATTTTTTTTTCCAAAGTAACTAAAAAATATTTTTTTTTCCAAAGTAACTAAAAAATATTTTTTTTTCCAAAGTAACTAAAAAAATATTTTTTTTTCCAAAGTAACTAAAAAAATATTTTTTTTTCCAAAGTAACTAAAAAAATATTTTTTTTTCCAAAGTAACTAAAAAATTATTTTTTTTCCCAAAGTAACTAAAAAAATAATTTTTTTTCCAAAGTAACTAAAAAAATATTATTTTTTTCCAAAGAAACTAAAAAAAAATTTTTTTTTCCAAAGTAACTAAAAAAATTTTTTTTTTCCAAAGTAACTAAAAAAATTATTTTTTTTCCAAAGTAACTAAAAAAATATTTTTTTTTCCAAAGTAATTAAAAAAATATTTTTTTTCCAAAGAAACTAAAAAAATATTTTTTTTTCCAAAGTAACTAAAAAAATATTTTTTTTTCCAAAGTAACTAAAAAAATATTTTTTTTTCCAAAGAAACTAAAAAAATATATTTTTTTCCAAAGTAACTAAAAAAATATTTTTTTTTCCAAAGTAACTAAAAAAAAAATTTTTTTTCCAAAGTAACTAAAAAAATATTTTTTTTTCCAAAGAAACTAAAAAAATATTTTTTTTCCAAAGTAACTAAAAAAAAAAAAAAATTTCCAAAGAAACTAAAAAAATATTTTTTTTCCCAAAGTAACTAAAAAAATAATTTTTTTTCCAAAGTAACTAAAAAAATATTATTTTTTTCCAAAGAAACTAAAAAAAATTTTTTTTTTCCAAAGTAACTAAAAAAAATTTTTTTTTCCAAAGTAACTAAAAAAATTATTTTTTTTCCAAAGTAACTAAAAAAATATTTTTTTTTCCAAAGTAATTAAAAAAATATTTTTTTTTCCAAAGTAACTAAAAAAATATTTTTTTTTCCAAAGTAACTAAAAAAATTTTTTTTTTTCCAAAGTAACTAAAAAAATATTTTTTTTTCCAAAGAAACTAAAAAAATATATTTTTTTCCAAAGTAACTAAAAAAATATTTTTTTTTCCAAAGTAACTAAAAAAATATTTTTTTTTCCAAAGTAACTAAAAAAATATTTTTTTTTCCAAAGAAACTAAAAAAATATTTTTTTTTCCAAAGTAACTAAAAAAAAAAAAAATTTTCCAAAGAAACTAAAAAAATATTTTTTTTTCCAAAGTAACTAAAAAAATATTTTTTTTCCCAAAGTAACTAAAAAATATTTTTTTTTCCAAAGTAACTAAAAAAATATTTTTTTTTCCAAAGTAACTAAAAAAATATTTTTTTTTCCAAAGTAACTAAAAAAATATTTTTTTTCCCAAAGTAACTAAAAAAATATTTTTTTTTCCAAAGTAACTAAAAAATATTTTTTTTTCCAAAGTAACTAAAAAAATATTTTTTTTTCCAAAGTAACTAAAAAAATATTTTTTTTTCCAAAGTAACTAAAAAAATATTTTTTTTTCCAAAGTAACTAAAAAAATATTTTTTTTTCCAAAGTAACTAAAAAAATATTTTTTTTCCAAAGTAACTAAAAAAATATTTTTTTTTCCAAAGTAACTAAAAAAATATTTTTTTTTCCAAAGTAACTAAAAAAATATTTTTTTTTCCAAAGTAACTAAAAAAATATTTTTTTTCCAAAGAAACTAAAAAAATATATTTTTTTCCAAAGTAACTAAAAAAATATTTTTTTTTCCAAAGTAACTAAAAAAATATTTTTTTTTCCAAAGTAACTAAAAAATATTTTTTTTCCAAAGTAACTAAAAAAATATTTTTTTTTCCAAAGTAACTAAAAAAATATTTTTTTTTCCAAAGTAACTAAAAAAATATTTTTTTTTCCAAAGTAACTAAAAAAATATATTTTTTTTCCAAAGTAACTAAAAAAATATTTTTTTTTCCAAAGTAACTAAAAAAATATTTTTTTTTCCAAAGTAACTAAAAAAATATTTTTTTTCCAAAGTAACTAAAAAAATATATTTTTTTCCAAAGTAACTAAAAAAATATTTTTTTTTCCAAAGTAACTAAAAAAATATTTTTTTTTCCAAAGTAACTAAAAAAATATATTTTTTCCAAAGAAACTAAAAAAATATATTTTTTTCCAAAGTAACTAAAAAAATATTTTTTTTTCCAAAGTAACTAAAAAAATATTTTTTTTTCCAAAGTAACTAAAAAATATTTTTTTTTCCAAAGTAACTAAAAAAATATTTTTTTTTCCAAAGTAACTAAAAAAATATATTTTTTTCCAAAGTAACTAAAAAAATATTTTTTTTCCAAAGTAACTAAAAAAATATATTTTTTTTCCAAAGTAACTAAAAAAATTTTTTTTTTCCAAAGTAACTAAAAAAATATTTTTTTTTCCAAAGTAACTAAAAAAATATTTTTTTTCCAAAGAAACTAAAAAAATATATTTTTTTCCAAAGTAACTAAAAAAATATTTTTTTTTCCAAAGTAACTAAAAAAATATTTTTTTTTCCAAAGTAACTAAAAAAATATTTTTTTTTCCAAAGTAACTAAAAAAATATTTTTTTTTCCAAAGTAACTAAAAAAATATTTTTTTTCCCAAAGTAACTAAAAAAATATTTTTTTTTCCAAAGTAACTAAAAAAATATATTTTTTTCCAAAGTAACTAAAAAAATATTTTTTTTCCCAAAGTAACTAAAAAAATATTTTTTTTCCCAAAGTAACTAAAAAAATATTTTTTTTTCCAAAGAAACTAAAAAAATATTTTTTTTTCCAAAGAAACTAAAAAAAATATTTTTTTTCCAAAGAAACTAAAAAAATATTTTTTTTTCCAAAGTAACTAAAAAATATTTTTTTTTCCAAAGTAACTAAAAAAATATTTTTTTTTCCAAAGTAACTAAAAAAATATTTTTTTTTCCAAAGTAACTAAAAAAATATTTTTTTTTCCAAAGTAACTAAAAAAATAAAAAAAAATTCCAAAGTAACTAAAAAAATATATTTTTTTCCAAAGAAACTAAAAAAATAATTTTTTTTCCAAAGTAACTAAAAAAATATTTTTTTTTCCAAAGAAACTAAAAAAATATTTTTTTTTACAAAGTAACTAAAAAAATATTTTTTTTCCCAAAGTAACTAAAAAAATATTTTTTTTTTCCAAAGTAACTAAAAAAATATTTTTTTTTCCAAAGAAACTAAAAAAATATTTTTTTTTCCAAAGAAACTAAAAAAATATTTTTTTTTCCAAAGTAACTAAAAAAATATTTTTTTTTCCAAAGTAACTAAAAAAATATATTTTTTTCCAAAGTAACTAAAAAAAATATTTTTTTTCCAAAGTAACTAAAAAAATATTTTTTTTTCCAAAGTAACTAAAAAAATAAAAAGAAATTCCAAAGTAACTAAAAAAATAAAAAAAATTCCAAAGTAACTAAAAAAATATATTTTTTTCCAAAGAAACTAAAAAAATAATTTTTTTTCCAAAGTAACTAAAAAAATATTTTTTTTTCCAAAGAAACTAAAAAAATATTTTTTTTTACAAAGTAACTAAAAAAATATTTTTTTTCCCAAAGTAACTAAAAAAATATTTTTTTTTTCCAAAGTAACTAAAAAAATATTTTTTTTTCCAAAGAAACTAAAAAAATATTTTTTTTTCCAAAGAAACTAAAAAAATATTTTTTTTTCCAAAGTAACTAAAAAAATATTTTTTTTTCCAAAGTAACTAAAAAAATATATTTTTTTCCAAAGTAACTAAAAAAAATATTTTTTTTCCAAAGTAACTAAAAAAAAAATTTTTTTCCAAAGAAACTAAAAAAATATTTTTTTTTCCAAAGTAACTAAAAAAAATTTTTTTTTTCCAAAGTAACTAAAAAAATATTTTTTTTTCCAAAGTAACTAAAAAAATATTTTTTTTTCCAAAGTAACTAAAAAAATATTTTTTTTTCCAAAGTAACTAAAAAAATAATTTTTTTTTCCAAAGTAACTAAAAAAATATTTTTTTTTCCAAAGTAACTAAAAAAATATTTTTTTTTCCAAAGTAACTAAAAAAATTTAAAAAAATTCCAAAGTAACTAAAAAAATTAAAAAAATTTCCAAAGTAACTAAAAAAATATTTTTTTTTCCAAAGTAACTAAAAAAATATTTTTTTTTCCAAAGTAACTAAAAAAATATTTTTTTTTCCAAAGTAACTAAAATTTTTTTTTTTTTTCCAAAGTAACTAAAAAAATATTTTTTTTTCCAAAGTAACTAAAAAAATATTTTTTTTTCCAAAGTAACTAAAAAAATATTTTTTTTTCCAAAGTAACTAAAAAAATATTTTTTTTTCCAAAGTAACTAAAAAAATATTTTTTTTTCCAAAGTAACTAAAAAAATATTTTTTTTTCCAAAGTAACTAAAAAAATATTTTTTTTTCCAAAGTAACTAAAAAAATATTTTTTTTCCAAAGTAACTAAAAAAATATTTTTTTTTCCAAAGTAACTAAAAAAATATTTTTTTTTCCAAAGTAACTAAAAAAATATTTTTTTTTCCAAAGTAACTAAAAAAATATTTTTTTTTCCAAAGTAACTAAAAAAATATTTTTTTTTCCAAAGAAACTAAAAAAATATTTTTTTTTCCAAAGTAACTAAAAAAATTTTTTTTTCCAAAGAAACTAAAAAAATATTTTTTTTTCCAAAGTAACTAAAAAAAATTTTTTTTTTCCAAAGTAACTAAAAAAATATTTTTTTTTCCAAAGTAACTAAAAAAATATTTTTTTTTCCAAAGTAACTAAAAAAATATTTTTTTTTCCAAAGTAACTAAAAAAAATATTTTTTTTTCCAAAGTAACTAAAAAATATTTTTTTTTTCCAAAGTAACTAAAAAAATATTTTTTTTTCCAAAGTAACTAAAAAAATATTTTTTTTTCCAAAGTAACTAAAAAAATATTTTTTTTCCAAAGTAACTAAAAAAATATTTTTTTTTCCAAAGTAACTAAAAAAATATTTTTTTTTCCAAAGTAACTAAAAAAATATTTTTTTTTCCAAAGAAACTAAAAAAATATTTTTTTTTCCAAAGTAACTAAAAATATATTTTTTTTCCAAAGAAACTAAAAAAATATTTTTTTTCCCAAAGTAACTAAAAAAATATTTTTTTTCCAAAGTAACTAAAAAAATATTTTTTTTTCCAAAGTAACTAAAAAAATATTTTTTTTTCCAAAGTAACTAAAAAAATATTTTTTTTTCCAAAGTAACTAAAAAAATATTTTTTTTTCCAAAGTAACTAAAAAAATATTTTTTTTTCCAAAGTAACTAAAAAAATATATTTTTTTCCAAAGTAACTAAAAAAATATTTTTTTTTCCAAAGTAACTAAAAAAATATTTTTTTTTCCAAAGAAACTAAAAAAATATTTTTTTTTCCAAAGTAACTAAAATTTTTTTTTTTTTTCCAAAGTAACTAAAAAAATAATTTTTTTTCCAAAGTAACTAAAAAAATATTTTTTTTCCAAAGAAACTAAAAAAAAATTTTTTTTTCCAAAGTAACTAAAAAAAATTTTTTTTTTCCAAAGTAACTAAAAAAATTATTTTTTTTCCAAAGTAACTAAAAAAATATTTTTTTTTCCAAAGTAACTAAAAAAATATTTTTTTTTCCAAAGTAACTAAAAAAATATTTTTTTTTCCAAAGTAATTAAAAAAATATTTTTTTTTCCAAAGTAACTAAAAAAATATATTTTTTTCCAAAGTAACTAAAAAAATATTTTTTTTTCCAAAGTAACTAAAAAAATATTTTTTTTTCCAAAGAAACTAAAAAAATATTTTTTTTTCCAAAGTAACTAAAAAATTTTTTTTTTCCAAAGAAACTAAAAAAATATTTTTTTTTCCAAAGTAACTAAAAAAATTTTTTTTTTTCCAAAGTAACTAAAAAAATATTTTTTTTTCCAAAGTAACTAAAAAAATATTTTTTTTTCCAAAGTAACTAAAAAAATATTTTTTTTTCCAAAGTAACTAAAAAAATATTTTTTTTTCCAAAGTAACTAAAAAATATTTTTTTTTCCAAAGTAACTAAAAAAATATTTTTTTTTCCAAAGTAACTAAAAAAATATATTTTTTTCCAAAGTAACTAAAAAAATATTTTTTTTCCAAAGTAACTAAAAAAATATTTTTTTTTCCAAAGTAACTAAAAAAATATTTTTTTTTCCAAAGTAACTAAAAAAATATATTTTTTTCCAAAGTAACTAAAAAAATATTTTTTTTTCCAAAGAAACTAAAAAAATATTTTTTTTTCCAAAGTAACTAAAAAAATATTTTTTTTCCAAAGTAACTAAAAAAAAAAAATTTTTTTCCAAAGTAACTAAAAAAATATTTTTTTTTCCAAAGAAACTAAAAAAATATTTTTTTTCCAAAGAAACTAAAAAAATATTTTTTTTTCCAAAGTAACTAAAAAAATATTTTTTTTTCCAAAGTAACTAAAAAAATATTTTTTTTTCCAAAGTAACTAAAAAAATATTTTTTTTTCCAAAGTAACTAAAAAAATATTTTTTTTCCAAAGTAACTAAAAAAAATTTTTTTTTTCCAAAGTAACTAAAAAAATTTTTTATTTTCCAAAGTAACTAAAAAAAATTTTTTTTTTCCAAAGTAACTAAAAAAATATTTTTTTTCCCAAAGTAACTAAAAAATATTTTTTTTCCAAAGTAACTAAAAAAATATTTTTTTTTCCAAAGTAACTAAAAAAATATTTTTTTTTCCAAAGTAACTAAAAAAATATTTTTTTTTCCAAAGTAACTAAAAAAATATTTTTTTTCCAAAGTAACTAAAAAAATATTTTTTTTTCCAAAGTAACTAAAAAAATATTTTTTTTTCCAAAGTAACTAAAAAAATATTTTTTTTTCCAAAGTAACTAAAAAAATATTTTTTTTTCCAAAGAAACTAAAAAAATATTTTTTTTTCCAAAGTAACTAAAATTTTTTTTTTTTTCCAAAGTAACTAAAAAAATAATTTTTTTTCCAAAGTAACTAAAAAAATATTTTTTTTTCCAAAGAAACTAAAAAATTTTTTTTTTCCAAAGTAACTAAAATTTTTTTTTTTTTCCAAAGTAACTAAAAAAATTATTTTTTTTCCAAAGTAACTAAAAAAATATTTTTTTTTCCAAAGTAACTAAAAAAATATTTTTTTTTCCAAAGTAATTAAAAAAATATTTTTTTTCCAAAGTAACTAAAAAAATATTTTTTTTCCAAAGTAACTAAAAATATATTTTTTTTCCAAAGTAACTAAAAAAATATTTTTTTTTCCAAAGAAACTAAAAAAATATTTTTTTTTCCAAAGTAACTAAAAAAATATTTTTTTTCCAAAGAAACTAAAAAATATTTTTTTTTCCAAAGTAACTAAAAAAATATTTTTTTTTCCAAAGTAACTAAAAAAATATTTTTTTTTCCAAAGTAACTAAAAAAATATTTTTTTTTCCAAAGTAACTAAAACAATATTTTTTTTTCCAAAGTAACTAAAAAAATATATTTTTTTTCCAAAGTAACTAAAAAAATATTTTTTTTCCCAAAGTAACTAAAAAAATATTTTTTTTCCAAAGTAACTAAAAAAATATTTTTTTTTCCAAAGAAACTAAAAAAAAATTTTTTTTCCAAAGTAACTAAAATTTTTTTTTTTTTTCCAAAGTAACTAAAAAAATTATTTTTTTTCCAAAGTAACTAAAAAATATTTTTTTTTCCAAAGTAACTAAAAAAATATTTTTTTTTCCAAAGTAATTAAAAAAATATTTTTTTTTCCAAAGTAACTAAAAAAATATTTTTTTTTCCAAAGTAACTAAAAATATATTTTTTTTCCAAAGTAACTAAAAAAATATTTTTTTTCCAAAGAAACTAAAAAAATATTTTTTTTTCCAAAGTAACTAAAAAAATATTTTTTTTCCAAAGAAACTAAAAAAATATTTTTTTTTCCAAAGTAACTAAAAAAATATTTTTTTTTCCAAAGTAACTAAAAAAATATTTTTTTTTCCAAAGTAACTAAAAAAATATTTTTTTTTCCAAAGTAACTAAAACAATATTTTTTTTCCAAAGTAACTAAAAAAATATTTTTTTTTCCAAAGTAACTAAAAAAATATTTTTTTTCCCAAAGTAACTAAAAAAATATTTTTTTTCCAAAGTAACTAAAAAAATATTTTTTTTTCCAAAGTAACTAAAAAAATATTTTTTTTTCCAAAGTAACTAAAAAAATATTTTTTTTTTCCAAAGTAACTAAAAAAATATTTTTTTTTCCAAAGTAACTAAAAAAATATTTTTTTTTCCAAAGTAACTAAAAAAATATTTTTTTTTCCAAAGTAACTAAAAAAATATTTTTTTTCCCAAAGTAACTAAAAAAATATTTTTTTTCCAAAGTAACTAAAAAAATATATTTTTTTCCAAAGTAACTAAAAAAATATTTTTTTTTCCAAAGTAACTAAAAAAATATTTTTTTTTCCAAAGTAACTAAAAAAATATTTTTTTTTCCAAAGTAATTAAAAAAATATTTTTTTTTCCAAAGTAACTAAAAAAATATTTTTTTTCCAAAGTAACTAAAAAAATATTTTTTTTTCCAAAGTAACTAAAAAAATATTTTTTTTTCCAAAGAAACTAAAAAAAATATTTTTTTCCAAAGTAACTAAAAAAATATTTTTTTTTCCAAAGTAACTAAAACAATATTTTTTTTTCCAAAGTAACTAAAAAAATATTTTTTTTCCAAAGAAACTAAAAAAATATTTTTTTTTCCAAAGTAACTAAAAAAAAAAAAGATTTTCCAAAGAAACTAAAAAAATATTTTTTTTTCCAAAGTAACTAAAAAAATATTTTTTTTCCCAAAGTAACTAAAAAATATTTTTTTTTCCAAAGTAACTAAAAAAATATTTTTTTTTCCAAAGTAACTAAAAAAATATTTTTTTTTCCAAAGTAACTAAAAAAATATTTTTTTTCCCAAAGTAACTAAAAAAATATTTTTTTTTCCAAAGTAACTAAAAAATATTTTTTTTTCCAAAGTAACTAAAAAAATATTTTTTTTTCCAAAGTAACTAAAAAAATATTTTTTTTTCCAAAGTAACTAAAAAAATATTTTTTTTTCCAAAGTAACTAAAAAAA
>NW_027634930.1:0-1000 GCF_949748355.1 Melanostigma gelatinosum
TAAAAAAATATTTTTTTTTCCAAAGAAACTAAAAAAATATTTTTTTTTCCAAAGTAACTAAAAAAAAATTTTTTTTTCCAAAGTAACTAAAAAAATATTTTTTTTCCAAAGTAACTAAAAAAATATTTTTTTTCCAAAGTAACTAAAAAAATATTTTTTTTTCCAAAGTAACTAAAAAAATATTTTTTTTTCCAAAGAAACTAAAAAAATATTTTTTTTTCCAAAGTAACTAAAAAAATATTTTTTTTTCCAAAGTAACTAAAAAAATATTTTTTTTTCCAAAGTAACTAAAAAAATATTTTTTTTTCCAAAGTAACTAAAAAAATATGTTTCTTTCCAAAGAAACTAAAAAAATATTTTTTTTTCCAAAGTAACTAAAAAAATATATTTTTTTCCAAAGTAACTAAAAAAATATTTTTTTTTCCAAAGAAACTAAAAAAATATTTTTTTTTCCAAAGTAACTAAAAAAATATTTTTTTTTCCAAAGTAACTAAAAAAATATTTTTTTTTCCAAAGTAACTAAAAAAATATTTTTTTTTCCAAAGTAACTAAAAAAATATTTTTTTTTCCAAAGAAACTAAAAAAATATTTTTTTTTCCAAAGTAACTAAAAAAATATTTTTTTTTCCAAAGAAACTAAAAAAATTTTTTTTTTTCCAAAGTAACTAAAAAAATTTTTTTTTTCCAAAGAAACTAAAAAAATATTTTTTTTTCCAAAGTAACTAAAAAAATATTTTTTTTTCCAAAGTAACTAAAAAAATATTTTTTTTTCCAAAGTAACTAAAAAAATATTTTTTTTTCCAAAGTAACTAAAAAAATATTTTTTTTTTCCAAAGTAACTAAAAAAATATTTTTTTTCCAAAGAAACTAAAAAAAAAATTTTTTTTCCAAAGTAACTAAAAAATTTTTTTTCCAAAGAAACTAAAAAAACATTTTTTTTTCCAAAGTAACTAAAAAAACATTTTTTTTTCCAAAGTAACTAAAAAAACATTTTTTTTTCC
>NW_027634929.1:0-64530 GCF_949748355.1 Melanostigma gelatinosum
TTTTTTAGTTACTTTGGAAAAAAAAAAAATTTTAATTACTTTGGAAAAAAAAAAATTTTTAATTACTTTGGAAAAAAATTTTTTTTTTAGTTACTTTGGAAAAAAAAAATTTTTTTTTTGTTACTTTGGAAAAAAAAATATTTTTTAGTTACTTTGGAAAAAAAAAAATTTTTTTAGTTACTTTGGAAAAAAAAAATTTTTTTAGTTACTTTGGAAAAAAAAAATTTTTTTTAGTTACTTTGGAAAAAAAAATATTTTTTTAGTTACTTTGGAAAAAAAAATATTTTTTTAGTTACTTTGGAAAAAAAAATATTTTTTTAGTTACTTTGGAAAAAAAATATTTTTTTAGTTACTTTGGAAAAAAAAATATTTTTTTAGTTACTTTGGAAAAAAAAATATTTTTTTAGTTACTTTGGAAAAAAAAATATTTTTTTAGTTACTTTGGAAAAAAAAATATTTTTTTAGTTACTTTGGAAAAAAAAATTTTTTTTTAGTTACTTTGGAAAAAAAAATATTTTTTTAGTTATTTTGGAAAAAAAAATATTTTTTTAGTTACTTTGGAAAAAAAAAATTTTTTTTAATTACTTTGGAAAAAAAAATTTTTTTTAGTTACTTTGGAAAAAAAATTTTTTTTTTAGTTACTTTGGAAAAAAAAATATTTTTTTAGTTACTTTGGAAAAAAAAAAAAATTTTTAGTTACTTTGGAAAAAAAAAAAAATTTTTAGTTACTTTGGAAAAAAATTTTTTTTTTTAGTTACTTTGGAAAAAAAAATATTTTTTTAGTTACTTTGGAAAAAAAAAATTTTTTAATTACTTTGGAAAAAAAAATATTTTTTTAGTTACTTTGGAAAAAAAATATTTTTTTAGTTACTTTGGAAAAAAAAATATTTTTTTAGTTACTTTGGAAAAAAAATATTTTTTTAGTTACTTTGGAAAAAAAAATATTTTTTTAGTTACTTTGGGAAAAAAAATATTTTTTTAGTTACTTTGGAAAAAAAAATATTTTTTTAGTTACTTTGGAAAAAAAAATATTTTTTTAGTTTCTTTGGAAAAAAAACATTTTTGTTAGTTACTTTGGAAAAAAAAATATTTTTTTAGTTACTTTGGAAAAAAAACATTTTTTTAGTTACTTTGGAAAAAAAATATTTTTTTAGTTTCTTTGGAAAAAAAATATTTTTTTAGTTACTTTGAAAAAAAAATATTTTTTTAGTTACTTTGGAAAAAAAAATATTTTTTTAGTTACTTTGGAAAAAAAAATATTTTTTTAGTTACTTTGGAAAAAAAAATTTTTTTTAGTTACTTTGGAAAAAAAAATATATTTTTTAGTTACTTTGGAAAAAAATATATTTTTTTAGTTACTTTGGAAAAAAAATATTTTTTTAGTTACTTTGGAAAAAAAATATTTTTTTAGTTACTTTGGAAAAAAAAATATTTTTTTAGTTACTTTGGAAAAAAAATATTTTTTTAGTTACTTTGGAAAAAAAAAATTTTTTTTAGTTACTTTGGAAAAAAAAAAAAAATTTTAGTTACTTTGGAAAAAAAAAAATTTTTTAGTTACTTTGGAAAAAAAAATATTTTTTTAGTTATTTTGGAAAAAAAAAATTTTTTTTAGTTACTTTGGAAATTTTTTTTTTTTTTTAATTACTTTGGAAAAATTTTTTTTTTTTAGTTACTTTGGAAAAAAAAAAATTTTTTTAGTTACTTTGGAAAAAAAAATATTTTTTAGTTACTTTGGAAAAAAAACATTTTTTTAGTTACTTTGGAAAAAAAAATATTTTTTTAGTTACTTTGGGAAAAAAAAATATTTTTTTAGTTACTTTGGAAAAAAAAATATTTTTTTAGTTACTTTGGAAAAAAAAATTTTTTTTTAGTTACTTTGGAAAAAAAAATATTTTTTTAGTTATTTTGCAAAAAAAAATATTTTTTTAGTTACTTTGGAAAAAAAAATTTTTTTTTAATTACTTTGGAAAAATTTTTTTTTTTTAGTTACTTTGGAAAAAAAAAATTTTTTTTAGTTACTTTGGAAAAAAAAATATTTTTTAGTTACTTTGGAAAAAAAAAAATTTTTTTAGTTACTTTGGAAAAAAAAAATTTTTTTTAGTTACTTTGGAAAAAAAAATATTTTTTTTAGTTACAAAAAAAAAAATTTTTTTAGTTACTTTGGAAAAAATAATATTTTTTTAGTTTCTTTGGAAAAAAAAAAAATTTTTTAGTTACTTTGGAAAAAAAAAATTTTTTTTAGTTACTTTGGAAAAAAAAAATTTTTTTAGTTACTTTGGAAAAAAAAATATTTTTTTAGTTACTTTGGAAAAAAAAATATTTTTTTAGTTACTTTGGAAAAAAAAATATTCTTTTAGTTACTTTGGAAAAAAAAATATTTTTTTAGTTACTTTGGAAAAAAAAATATTTTTTTAGTTACTTTGGAAAAAAAAATATTTTTTTAGTTACTTTGGAAAAAAAAATATTTTTTTAGTTTCTTTGGAAAAAAAAATATTTTTTTAGTTACTTTGGAAAAAAAAATATTTTTTTAGTTACTTTGGAAAAAAAAATATTTTTTTAGTTACTTTGGAAAAAAAAATATTTTTTTAGTTACTTTGGAAAAAAAATATTTTTTTTAGTTACTTTGGAAAAAAAAAAAAATTTTAGTTACTTTGGAAAAAAAATTTTTTTTTTAGTTACTTTGGAAAAAAAATTTTTTTTTAGTTTCTTTGGAAAAAAATTTTTTTTTTAGTTACTTTGGGAAAAAAAATATTTTTTTAGTTTCTTTGGAAAAAAAATATTTTTTTAGTTACTTTGGAAAAAAATATATTTTTTTAGTTACTTTGGAAAAAAAAATATTTTTTTAGTTTCTTTGGAAAAAAATATATTTTTTTAGTTACTTTGGAAAAAAATATATTTTTTTAGTTACTTTGGAAAAAAAAATATTTTTTTAGTTACTTTGGAAAAAAAAATATTTTTTTAGTTACTTTGGAAAAAAATATTTTTTTAGTTACTTTGGAAAAAAAAATATTTTTTTAGTTACTTTGGAAAAAAAAATATTTTTTTAGTTACTTTGGAAAAAAAAATATTTATTTAGTTACTTTGGAAAAAAAAATATTTTTTTAGTTTCTTTGGAAAAAAAAATATTTTTTAGTTACTTTGGAAAAAAAAATATTTTTTTAGTTTCTTTGGAAAAAAAAATATTTTTTTAGTTACTTTGGAAAAAAAAAATTTTTTTTAGTTACTTTGGAAAAAAAAATATTTTTTTAGTTACTTTGGAAAAAAATATTTTTTTTTAGTTACTTTGGGAAAAAAAATATTTTTTTAGTTACTTTGGAAAAAAAAATTTTTTTTAGTTACTTTGGAAAAAAAATAATTTTTTTAGTTACTGTGGAAAAAAAATTATTTTTTTAGTTACTTTGGAAAAAAAAAATATTTTTTTAGTTACTTTGGAAAAAAAATATTTTTTTAGTTACTTTGGAAAAAAAAATATTTTTTTAGTTACTTTGGAAAAAAAAATATTTTTTTAGTTACTTTGGAAAAAAAAATATTTTTTTAGTTACTTTGGAAAAAAAAATATTTTTTTAGTTTCTTTGGAAAAAAAAATATTTTTTTAGTTACTTTGAAAAAAAAATATTTTTTTAGTTACTTTGGAAAAAAAAATATTTTTTTAGTTACTTTGGAAAAAAAAATATTTTTTTAGTTTCTTTGGAAAAAAAAATATTTTTTTAGTTACTTTGGAAAAAAAAATATTTTTTTAGTTACTTTGGAAAAAAAAATATTTTTTTAGTTACTTTGGAAAAAAAAATATTTTTTTAGTTACTTTGGAAAAAAAAAATTTTTTTAGTTACTTTGGAAAAAAAAAAATTTTTTTAGTTACTTTGGAAAAAAAAATATTTTTTTAGTTACTTTGGAAAAAAAAATATTTTTTTAGTTACTTTGGAAAAAAAATATTTTTTTAGTTACTTTGGAAAAAAAAATATTTTTTTTAGTTACTTTGGAAAAAAAAATATTTTTTTAGTTACTTTGGAAAAAAAAATATTTTTTTAGTTACTTTGGAAAAAAATATATTTTTTTAGTTACTTTGGAAAAAAAAATATTTTTTTAGTTACTTTGGAAAAAAAAAATATTTTTTTAGTTTCTTTGGAAAAAAAAATATTTTTTTAGTTACTTTGAAAAAAAAATATTTTTTTAGTTACTTTGGAAAAAAAAATATTTTTTTAGTTACTTTGGGAAAAAAAATATTTTTTTAGTTACTTTGGAAAAAAAAATATTTTTTTAGTTTCTTTGGAAAAAAAAATATTTTTTTAGTTACTTTGGAAAAAAAAATATTTTTTTAGTTACTTTGGAAAAAAAAATATTTTTTTAGTTACTTTGGAAAAAAAAATATTTTTTTAGTTACTTTGGAAAAAGAAATATTTTTTTAGTTTCTTTGGAAAAAAAAAAAATTTTTTAGTTACTTTGGAAAAAAAAAATTGTTTTAGTTACTTTGGAAAAAAAACATTTTTTTAGTTACTTTGGAAAAAAAAATATTTTTTTAGTTACTTTGGAAAAAAAAATATTTTTTTAGTTACTTTGGAAAAAAAAATATTTTTTTAGTTACTTTGGAAAAAAAAATATTTTTTTAGTTACTTTGGAAAAAAAAATATTTTTTTAGTTACTTTGGAAAAAAAATATTTTTTTAGTTACTTTGGAAAAAAAAATATTTTTTTAGTTACTTTGGAAAAAAAATATTGTTTTAGTTACTTTGGAAAAAAAAATTTTTTTTAGTTACTTTGGAAAAAAAAAATATTTTTTTAGTTACTTTGGAAAAAAAAATATTTTTTTAGTTACTTTGGAAAAAAAAATATTTTTTTAGTTACTTTGGAAAAAAAAATATTTTTTTAGTTACTTTGGAAAAAATAAAATTTTTTTAGTTACTTTGGAAAAAAAAAAAATTTTTTAGTTACTTTGGAAAAAAAAATATTTTTTTAGTTACTTTGGAAAAAAAAATATTTTTTTAGTTACTTTGGAAAAAAAAAAAAATTTTAATTACTTTGGAAAAAAAAATTTTTTTTAGTTACTTTGGAAAAAAAAAAAAAATTTTTAGTTACTTTGGAAAAAAAAATATTTTTTAGTTACTTTGGAAAAAAAAAATTTTTTTTAGTTACTTTGGAAAAAAAAATATTTTTTTAGTTACTTTGGAAAAAAAAAAATTTTTTTAGTTACTTTGGAAAAAAAAATATTTTTTTAGTTACTTTGGAAAAAAAAATATTTTTTTAGTTACTTTGGAAAAAAAAATATTTTTTTAGTTACTTTGGAAAAAAAATATTTTTTTAGTTACTTTGGAAAAAAAAATTTTTTTTTAGTTACTTTGGAAAAAAAAATATTGTTTTAGTTACTTTGGAAAAAAAAATATTTTTTTAGTTTCTTTGGAAAAAAAAATTTTTTTTTAGTTACTTTGGAAAAAAAAATATTTTTTTAGTTTCTTTGGAAAAAAAAATATTTTTTTAGTTACTTTGGAAAAAAAATATTTTTTTAGTTACTTTGGAAAAAAAAATATTTTTTTAGTTTCTTTGGAAAAAAAATATTTTTTTAGTTACTTTGGAAAAAAAAATATTTTTTTAGTTACTTTGGAAAAAAAAATATTTTTTTAGTTACTTTGGAAAAAAAATATTTTTTTAGTTACTTTGGAAAAAAAAATATTTTTTTAGTTACTTTGGAAAAAAAATATTTTTTTAGTTACTTTGGAAAAAAAAATATTTTTTTAGTTACTTTGGGAAAAAAAATATTTTTTTAGTTACTTTGGAAAAAAAAATATTTTTTTAGTTACTTTGGAAAAAAAAATATTTTTTTAGTTTCTTTGGAAAAAAAATATTTTTTTAGTTACTTTGGAAAAAAATATATTTTTTTAGTTACTTTGGAAAAAAAACATTTTTTTAGTTACTTTGGAAAAAAAAATATTTTTTTAGTTTCTTTGGAAAAAAAAATATTTTTTTAGTTACTTTGAAAAAAAAATATTTTTTTAGTTACTTTGGAAAAAAAAATATTTTTTTAGTTACTTTGGAAAAAAAAATATTTTTTTAGTTACTTTGGAAAAAAAAATTTTTTTTAGTTACTTTGGAAAAAAATATATATTTTTTAGTTACTTTGGAAAAAAATATATTTTTTTAGTTACTTTGGAAAAAAAATATTTTTTTAGTTACTTTGGAAAAAAAAATATTTTTTTAGTTACTTTGGAAAAAAAAATATTTTTTTAGTTACTTTGGAAAAAAAAATATTTTTTTAGTTACTTTGGAAAAAAAAAATTTTTTTTAGTTACTTTGGAAAAAAAAAAAAAATTTTAGTTACTTTGGAAAAAAAAAATTTTTTTTAGTTACTTTGGAAAAAAAAATATTTTTTTAGTTATTTTGGAAAAAAAAAATTTTTTTTAGTTACTTTGGAATTTTTTTTTTTTTTTTAATTACTTTGGAAAAAAAAATATTTTTTTAGTTACTTTGGAAAAAAAAATTTTTTTTTAGTTACTTTGGAAAAAAAAATATTTTTTAGTTACTTTGGAAAAAAAACATTTTTTTAGTTACTTTGGAAAAAAAAATATTTTTTTAGTTACTTTGGAAAAAAAAATATTTTTTTAGTTACTTTGGAAAAAAAAATATTTTTTTAGTTACTTTGGAAAAAAAAATATTTTTTTAGTTACTTTGGAAAAAAAAATATTTTTTTAGTTACTTTGGAAAAAAAATATTTTTTTAGTTACTTTGGAAAAAAAAATATTTTTTTAGTTACTTTGGAAAAAAAAATATTGTTTTAGTTACTTTGGAAAAAAAATTTTTTTTTAGTTACTTTGGAAAAAAAAAATATTTTTTTAGTTACTTTGGAAAAAAAAATATTTTTTTAGTTACTTTGGAAAAAAAAATATTTTTTTAGTTACTTTGGAAAAAAATAATATTTTTTTAGTTACTTTGGAAAAAATAAATTTTTTTTAGTTACTTTGGAAAAAAAAAAAATTTTTAGTTACTTTGGAAAAAAAAATATTTTTTTAGTTACTTTGGAAAAAAAAATATTTTTTTAGTTACTTTGGAAAAAAAAAAAAAATTTAATTACTTTGGAAAAAAAAATTTTTTTTAGTTACTTTGGAAAAAAAAAAAAAAATTTTAGTTACTTTGGAAAAAAAAATATTTTTTAGTTACTTTGGAAAAAAAAAAATTTTTTTAGTTACTTTGGAAAAAAAAATTTTTTTTTAGTTACTTTGGAAAAAAAAAAATTTTTTTAGTTACTTTGGAAAAAAAAATATTTTTTTAGTTACTTTGGAAAAAAAAATATTTTTTTAGTTACTTTGGAAAAAAAAATATTTTTTTAGTTACTTTGGAAAAAAAATATTTTTTTAGTTACTTTGGAAAAAAAAATTTTTTTTTAGTTACTTTGGAAAAAAAAATATTTTTTTAGTTACTTTGGAAAAAAATTTTTTTTTTTAGTTTCTTTGGAAAAAAATATTTTTTTTTAGTTACTTTGGAAAAAAAAATATTTTTTTAGTTTCTTTGGAAAAAAAAATATTTTTTTAGTTACTTTGGAAAAAAAATATTTTTTTAGTTACTTTGGAAAAAAAAATATTTTTTTAGTTTCTTTGGAAAAAAAATATTTTTTTAGTTACTTTGGAAAAAAAAATATTTTTTTAGTTACTTTGGAAAAAAAAATATTTTTTTAGTTACTTTGGAAAAAAAATATTTTTTTAGTTACTTTGGAAAAAAAAATATTTTTTTAGTTACTTTGGAAAAAAAACATTTTTTTAGTTACTTTGGAAAAAAAAATATTTTTTTAGTTTCTTTGGAAAAAAAAATATTTTTTTAGTTACTTTGAAAAAAAAATATTTTTTTAGTTACTTTGGAAAAAAAAATATTTTTTTAGTTACTTTGGAAAAAAAAATATTTTTTTAGTTACTTTGGAAAAAAAAAATTTTTTTAGTTACTTTGGAAAAAAATATATATTTTTTAGTTACTTTGGAAAAAAATATATTTTTTTAGTTACTTTGGAAAAAAAATATTTTTTTAGTTACTTTGGAAAAAAAAATATTTTTTTAGTTACTTTGGAAAAAAAAATATTTTTTTAGTTACTTTGGAAAAAAAAATATTTTTTTAGTTACTTTGGAAAAAAAAATTTTTTTTTAGTTACTTTGGAAAAAAAAAAAAAATTTTAGTTACTTTGGAAAAAAAAAAAATTTTTTAGTTACTTTGGAAAAAAAAATATTTTTTTAGTTATTTTGGAAAAAAAAATTTTTTTTTAGTTACTTTGGAAAAATTTTTTTTTTTTTAATTACTTTGGAAAAAAAAATTTTTTTTAGTTACTTTGGAAAAAAAAAATTTTTTTTAGTTACTTTGGAAAAAAAAATATTTTTTAGTTACTTTGGAAAAAAAAAATATTTTTTAGTTACTTTGGAAAAAAAAATATTTTTTTAGTTACTTTGGAAAAAAAAATATTTTTTTTAGTTACAAAAAAAAAAATTGTTTTAGTTACTTTGGAAAAAATAATATTTTTTTAGTTTCTTTGGAAAAAAAACATTTTTTTAGTTACTTTGGAAAAAAAAAAAAATTTTTAGTTACTTTGGAAAAAAAATATTTTTTTAGTTACTTTGGAAACAAAAATATTTTTTTAGTTACTTTGGAAAAAAAAATATTTTTTTAGTTACTTTGGAAAAAAAAATATTCTTTTAGTTACTTTGGAAAAAAAAATATTTTTTTAGTTACTTTGGAAAAAAAAATATTTTTTTAGTTACTTTGGAAAAAAAAATATTTTTTTAGTTACTTTGGAAAAAAAAATATTTGTTTAGTTTCTTTGGAAAAAAAAATATTTTTTTAGTTACTTTGGAAAAAAAAATATTTTTTTAGTTACTTTGGAAAAAAAAATATTTTTTTAGTTACTTTGGAAAAAAAAATATTTTTTTAGTTACTTTGGAAAAAAAATATTTTTTTAGTTACTTTGGAAAAAAAAAAATTTTTTAGTTACTTTGGAAAAAAAAAATTTTTTTTAGTTACTTTGGAAAAAAAAATTTTTTTTTAGTTTCTTTGGAAAAAAAATTTTTTTTTTAGTTACTTTGGAAAAAAAAATATTTTTTTAGTTTCTTTGGGAAAAAAAATATTTTTTTAGTTACTTTGGAAAAAAAAATATTTTTTTAGTTACTTTGGAAAAAAAAATATTTTTTTAGTTTCTTTGGAAAAAAAAATATTTTTTTAGTTACTTTGGAAAAAAATATATTTTTTTAGTTACTTTGGAAAAAAATTTATTTTTTTAGTTACTTTGGAAAAAAAAATATTTTTTTAGTTACTTTGGAAAAAAATATTTTTTTAGTTACTTTGGAAAAAAAAATATTTTTTTAGTTACTTTGGAAAAAAAAATATTTTTTTAGTTACTTTGGAAAAAAAAATATTTATTTAGTTACTTTGGAAAAAAAAATATTTTTTTAGTTTCTTTGGAAAAAAAAAATTTTTTTTAGTTACTTTGGAAAAAAAAATATTTTTTTAGTTTCTTTGGAAAAAAAAATATTTTTTTAGTTACTTTGGAAAAAAAAAAATATTTTTAGTTACTTTGGGAAAAAAAATATTTTTTTAGTTACTTTGGAAAAAAAATATTTTTTTAGTTACTTTGGGAAAAAAATATTTTTTTAGTTACTTTGGAAAAAAAATATTTTTTTAGTTACTTTGGAAAATTTTTTTTTTTTTTAGTTACTTTGGAAAAAAAAATTTTTTTTAGTTACTTTGGAAAAAAAAATATTTTTTTAGTTACTTTGGAAAAAAAATATTTTTTTAGTTACTTTGGAAAAAAAAATATTTTTTTAGTTACTTTGGAAAAAAAATATTTTTTTAGTTACTTTGGAAAAAAAAATATTTTTTTAGTTACTTTGGAAAAAAAAATATTTTTTTAGTTTCTTTGGAAAAAAAAATATTTTTTTAGTTACTTTGAAAAAAAAATATTTTTTTAGTTACTTTGGAAAAAAATATATTTTTTTAGTTACTTTGGAAAAAAAAATATTTTTTTAGTTACTTTGGAAAAAAAAATATTTTTTTAGTTACTTTGGAAAAAAAAATATTTTTTTAGTTACTTTGGAAAAAAAAATATTTTTTTAGTTTCTTTGGAAAAAAAAATAATTTTTTAGTTACTTTGAAAAAAAAATATTTTTTTAGTTACTTTGGAAAAAAAAATATTTTTTTAGTTACTTTGGAAAAAAAAATATTTTTTTAGTTTCTTTGGAAAATTTTTTTTTTTTAGTTACTTTGGAAAAAAAAATATTTTTTTAGTTACTTTGGAAAAAAAAAATTTTTTTTAGTTACTTTGGAAAAAAAAATATTTTTTTAGTTACTTTGGAAAAAAAAATAATTTTTTAGTTACTTTGGAAAAAAAAATATTTTTTTAGTTACTTTGGAAAAAAAAATATTTTTTTAGTTACTTTGGAAAAAAAAATTTTTTTTAGTTACTTTGGAAAAAAAAAAAAAATTTTAGTTACTTTGGAAAAAAAAATTTTTTTTAGTTACTTTGGAAAAAAAAATATTTTTTTAGTTACTTTGGAAAAAAAAATATTTTTTTAGTTACTTTGGAAAAAAAAATATTTTTTTAGTTACTTTGGAAAAAAAATATATTTTTTTAGTTTCTTTGGAAAAAAAAATATTTTTTTAGTTACTTTGAAAAAAAAATATTTTTTTAGTTACTTTGGAAAAAAAAATATTTTTTTAGTTACTTTGGAAAAAAAAATATTTTTTTAGTTACTTTGGAAAAAAAATATTTTTTTAGTTACTTTGGAAAAAAAATATTTTTTTAGTTACTTTGGAAAAAAAAATATTTTTTTAGTTACTTTGGAAAAAATAATATTTTTTTAGTTTCTTTGGAAAAAAAAACATTTTTTTAGTTACTTTGGAAAAAAAAAAATTTTTTTAGTTACTTTGGAAAAAAAATATTTTTTTAGTTACTTTGGAAAAAAAAATATTTTTTTAGTTACTTTGGAAAAAAAAATATTTTTTTAGTTACTTTGGAAAAAAAATATTGTTTTAGTTACTTTGGAAAAAAAAATATTTTTTTAGTTACTTTGGAAAAAAAAATATTTTTTTAGTTACTTTGGAAAAAAAATATTTTTTTAGTTACTTTGGAAAAAAAAATATTTTTTTAGTTACTTTGGGAAAAAAAATATTTTTTTAGTTACTTTGGAAAAAAAAATATTTTTTTAGTTTCTTTGGAAAAAAAAATATTTTTTTATTTACTTTGGAAAAAAAAATATTTTTTTAGTTACTTTGGAAAAAAAAATATTTTTTTAGTTACTTTGGAAAAAAAAATATTTTTTTAGTTACTTTGGAAAAAAAATATTTTTTTAGTTACTTTGGAAAAAAAATATTTTTTTAGTTACTTTGGAAAAAAAAATATTTTTTTAGTTACTTTGGAAAAAAAAATATTTTTTTAGTTACTTTGGAAAAAAAATATTTTTTTAGTTACTTTGGAAAAAAAAATATTTTTTTAGTTACTTTGGAAAAAAAATATTTTTTTAGTTACTTTGGAAAAAAAAATATTTTTTTAGTTACTTTGGAAAAAAAAATATTTTTTTAGTTTCTTTGGAAAAAAAAATATTTTTTTAGTTACTTTGGAAAAAAAAATATTTTTTTAGTTACTTTGGAAAAAAAAATATTTTTTTAGTTACTTTGGAAAAAAAAATATTTTTTTAGTTACTTTGGAAAAAAAATATTTTTTTAGTTACTTTGGAAAAAAAAATATTGTTTTAGTTACTTTGGAAAAAAAATTTTTTTTTAGTTACTTTGGAAAAAAAAAATATTTTTTTAGTTACTTTGGAAAAAAAAATATTTTTTTAGTTACTTTGGAAAAAAAAATATTTTTTTAGTTACTTTGGAAAAAAAAATATTTTTTTAGTTACTTTGGAAAAAAAAATATTTTTTTAGTTATTTTGGAAAAAAAAATATTTTTTTAGTTACTTTGGAAAAAAAAATTTTTTTTTAATTACTTTGGAAAAAAAAAATGTTTTTAGTTACTTTGGAAAAAATAATATTTTTTTAGTTTCTTTGGAAAAAAAAACATTTTTTTAGTTACTTTGGAAAAAAAAAAATTTTTTTAGTTACTTTGGAAAAAAAATATTTTTTTAGTTACTTTGGGAAAAAAAATATTTTTTTAGTTACTTTGGAAAAAAAAATATTTTTTTAGTTACTTTGGAAAAAAAATATTGTTTTAGTTACTTTGGAAAAAAAAATATTTTTTTAGTTACTTTGGAAAAAAAAATATTTTTTTAGTTACTTTGGAAAAAAAAATATTTTTTTAGTTACTTTGGAAAAAAAAATATTTTTTTAGTTTCTTTGGAAAAAAAAATATTTTTTTAGTTACTTTGAAAAAAAAATATTTTTTTAGTTACTTTGGAAAAAAAAATATTTTTTTAGTTACTTTGGAAAAAAAAATATTTTTTTAGTTTCTTTGGAAAAAAAAAATTTTTTTTAGTTACTTTGGAAAAAAAATATTTTTTTAGTTACTTTGGAAAAAAAAATATTTTTTTAGTTACTTTGTAAAAAAAAATATTTTTTTAGTTACTTTGGAAAAAAAATATTTTTTTAGTTACTTTGGAAAAAAAAATATTTTTTTAGTTACTTTGGAAAAAAAAATATTTTTTTAGTTACTTTGGAAAAAAAAATATTTTTTTAGTTACTTTGGAAAAAAAATATTTTTTTAGTTACTTTGGAAAAAAAAAAAATTTTTTTGTTACTTTGGAAAAAAAAATATTTTTTTAGTTACTTTGGAAAAAAAAATATTTTTTTAGTTACTTTGGAAAAAAAAATATTTTTTTAGTTACTTTGGAAAAAAAAATATTTTTTTAGTTACTTTGGAAAAAAAATATATTTTTTTAGTTTCTTTGGAAAAAAAAATATTTTTTTAGTTACTTTGGAAAAAAAATATTTTTTTAGTTACTTTGGAAAAAAAAATAATTTTTTAGTTACTTTGGAAAAAAAAATATTTTTTTAGTTACTTTGGAAAAAAAAATATTTTTTTAGTTACTTTGGAAAAAAAAAATTTTTTTAGTTACTTTGGAAAAAAAAAAATTTTTTTTAGTTACTTTGGAAAAAAAAATATTTTTTTAGTTACTTTGGAAAAAAAAATATTTTTTTAGTTACTTTGGAAAAAAAAAATATTTTTTTAGTTACTTTGGAAAAAAAAATATTTTTTTAGTTACTTTGGAAAAAAAAATATTTTTTTAGTTACTTTGGAAAAAAAAAATATTTTTTTAGTTACTTTGGAAAAAAAATATATTTTTTTAGTTTCTTTGGAAAAAAAAATATTTTTTTAGTTACTTTGAAAAAAAAATATTTTTTTAGTTACTTTGGAAAAAAAAATATTTTTTTAGTTACTATGGGAAAAAAAATATTTTTTTAGTTACTTTGGAAAAAAAAATATTTTTTTAGTTTCTTTGGAAAAAAAAATATTTTTTTAGTTTCTTTGGAAAAAAAAATATTTTTTTAGTTACTTTGGAAAAAAAAATATTTTTTTAGTTACTTTGGAAAAAAAATATTTTTTTAGTTACTTTGGAAAAAAAATATTTTTTTAGTTACTTTGGAAAAAAAAATATTTTTTTAGTTACTTTGGGAAAAAAATATTTTTTTAGTTACTTTGGAAAAAAAAATATTTTTTTTAGTTTCTTTGGAAAAAAAATATTTTTTTAGTTACTTTGGAAAAAAAAATATTTTTTTAGTTACTTTGGAAAAAAAAATATTTTTTTAGTTACTTTGGAAAAAAAAATATTTTTTTAGTTACTTTGGAAAAAAAATATTTTTTTAGTTACTTTGGAAAAAAAATATTTTTTTAGTTACTTTGGAAAAAAAAATATTTTTTTAGTTACTTTGGAAAAAAAAATATTTTTTTAGTTACTTTGGAAAAAAAATATTTTTTTAGTTACTTTGGAAAAAAAAATATTTTTTTAGTTACTTTGGAAAAAAAATATTTTTTTAGTTACTTTGGAAAAAAAAATATTTTTTTAGTTACTTTGGAAAAAAAAATATTTTTTTAGTTACTTTGGAAAAAAAAATATTTTTTTAGTTACTTTGGAAAAAAAAATATTTTTTTAGTTTCTTTGGAAAAAAAAATATTTTTTTAGTTACTTTGAAAAAAAAATATTTTTTTAGTTACTTTGGAAAAAAAAATATTTTTTTAGTTACTTTGGAAAAAAAAATATTTTTTTAGTTTCTTTGGAAAAAAAAATTTTTTTTAGTTACTTTGGAAAAAAAAATATTTTTTTAGTTACTTTGGAAAAAAAAATATTTTTTTAGTTACTTTGGAAAAAAAAATATTTTTTTAGTTACTTTGGAAAAAAAATATTTTTTTAGTTACTTTGGAAAAAAAAATAATTTTTTAGTTACTTTGGAAAAAAAAATATTTTTTTAGTTACTTTGGAAAAAAATATATTTTTTTAGTTACTTTGGAAAAAAAATATTTTTTTAGTTACTTTGGAAAAAAAAAAATTTTTTTTAGTTACTTTGGAAAAAAAAATATTTTTTTAGTTACTTTGGAAAAAAATATATTTTTTTAGTTACTTTGGAAAAAAAAATATTTTTTTAGTTACTTTGGAAAAAAAAATATTTTTTTAGTTACTTTGGAAAAAAAAAAATATTTTTTTAGTTTCTTTGGAAAAAAAATATTTTTTTAGTTACTTTGAAAAAAAAATATTTTTTTAGTTACTTTGGAAAAAAAAATATTTTTTTAGTTACTTTGGGAAAAAAAATATTTTTTTAGTTACTTTGGAAAAAAAAAATTTTTTTTAGTTTCTTTGGAAAAAAAAATATTTTTTTAGTTACTTTGGGAAAAAAAATATTTTTTTAGTTACTTTGGAAAAAAAAATATTTTTTTAGTTACTTTGGAAAAAAAAATATTTTTTTAGTTACTTTGGAAAAAAAATATTTTTTTAGTTACTTTGGAAAAAAAATATTTTTTTAGTTACTTTGGAAAAAAAAATATTTTTTTAGTTACTTTGGAAAAAAAAATATTTTTTTAGTTACTTTGGAAAAAAAATATTTTTTTAGTTACTTTGGAAAAAAAAATATTTTTTTAGTTACTTTGGAAAAAAAATATTTTTTTAGTTACTTTGGAAAAAAAAATATTTTGTTAGTTACTTTGGGAAAAAAAATATTTTTTTAGTTACTTTGGAAAAAAAACATTTTTTTAGTTACTTTGGAAAAAAAAATATTTTTTTAGTTTCTTTGGAAAAAAAAATATTTTTTTAGTTACTTTGGAAAAAAAATTATTTTTTTAGTTACTTTGGAAAAAAAAATATTTTTTTAGTTACTTTGGAAAAAAAAATATTTTTTTAGTTACTTTGGAAAAAAAATATTTTTTTAGTTACTTTGGAAAAAAAAATATTTTTTTAGTTACTTTGGAAAAAAAAATATTGTTTTAGTTACTTTGGAAAAAAAATTTTTTTTTAGTTACTTTGGAAAAAAAAAATATTTTTTTAGTTACTTTGGAAAAAAAAATATTTTTTTAGTTACTTTGGAAAAAAAAATATTTTTTTAGTTACTTTGGAAATTTTTTTTTTTTTTTAATTACTTTGGAAAAAAAAAATGTTTTTAGTTACTTTGGAAAAAAAAAATTTTTTTTAGTTACTTTGGAAAAAAATAATATTTTTTAGTTACTTTGGAAAAAAAAAAATTTTTTTAGTTACTTTGGAAAAAAAAATATTTTTTTAGTTACTTTGGAAAAAAAAATATTTTTTTTAGTTACAAAAAAAAAATTTTTTTTAGTTACTTTGGAAAAAATAATATTTTTTTAGTTTCTTTGGAAAAAAAAACATTTTTTTAGTTACTTTGGAAAAAAAAAAAATTTTTTAGTTACTTTGGAAAAAAAATATTTTTTTAGTTACTTTGGAAAAAAAAATATTTTTTTAGTTACTTTGGAAAAAAAAATATTTTTTTAGTTACTTTGGAAAAAAAAATATTCTTTTAGTTACTTTGGAAAAAAAAATATTTTTTTAGTTACTTTGGAAAAAAAAATATTTTTTTAGTTACTTTGGAAAAAAATATATTTTTTTAGTTACTTTGGAAAAAAAAATATTTTTTTAGTTTCTTTGGAAAAAAAAAAAATTTTTTAGTTACTTTGGAAAAAAAAATTTTTTTTTAGTTTCTTTGGAAAAAAAAATATTTTTTTATTACTTTGGAAAAAAAAATATTTTTTTAGTTACTTTGGAAAAAAAAATATTTTTTTAGTTACTTTGGAAAAAAATATTTTTTTAGTTACTTTGGAAAAAAAATATTTTTTTTAGTTACTTTGGAAAAAAAAAAAAATTTTTTAGTTACTTTGGAAAAAAAAAAAAAATTTTAGTTACTTTGGAAAAAAAAATTTTTTTTTAGTTTCTTTGGAAAATTTTTTTTTTTTTTAGTTACTTTGGGAAAAAAAATATTTTTTTAGTTTCTTTGGAAAAAAAAATATTTTTTTAGTTACTTTGGAAAAAAAAATATTTTTTTAGTTACTTTGGAAAAAAAAATATTTTTTTAGTTTCTTTGGAAAAAAAAATATTTTTTTAGTTACTTTGGAAAAAAAAATATTTTTTTAGTTTCTTTGGAAAAAAAAATATTTTTTTAGTTACTTTGGAAAAAAAAATATTTTTTTAGTTACTTTGGAAAAAAAATATTTTTTTAGTTACTTTGGAAAAAAAAATATTTTTTTAGTTACTTTGGGAAAAAAAATATTTTTTTAGTTACTTTGGAAAAAAAACATTTTTTTAGTTACTTTGGAAAAAAAAATATTTTTTTAGTTACTTTGGAAAAAAAAATATTTTTTTAGTTACTTTGGAAAAAAAAAATATTTTTTTAGTTTCTTTGGAAAAAAAAATATTTTTTTAGTTACTTTGAAAAAAAAATATTTTTTTAGTTACTTTGGAAAAAAAAATATTTTTTTAGTTACTTTGGGAAAAAAAATATTTTTTTAGTTACTTTGGAAAAAAAAATATTTTTTTAGTTTCTTTGGAAAAAAAAATATTTTTTTAGTTACTTTGGAAAAAAAAATATTTTTTTAGTTACTTTGGAAAAAAAAATATTTTTTTAGTTACTTTGGAAAAAAAAATATTTTTTTAGTTACTTTGGAAAAAAAAATATTTTTTTAGTTACTTTGGAAAAAAAAAATATTTTTTTAGTTTCTTTGGAAAAAAAAATATTTTTTTAGTTACTTTGAAAAAAAAATATTTTTTTAGTTACTTTGGAAAAAAAAATATTTTTTTAGTTACTTTGGGAAAAAAAATATTTTTTTAGTTACTTTGGAAAAAAAAATATTTTTTTAGTTTCTTTGGAAAAAAAAATATTTTTTTAGTTTCTTTGGAAAAAAAAATATTTTTTTAGTTACTTTGGGAAAAAAAATATTTTTTTAGTTACTTTGGAAAAAAAAAAAATTTTTTAGTTTCTTTGGAAAAAAAAATATTTTTTTAGTTACTTTGGAAAAAAAAATATTTTTTTAGTTACTTTGGAAAAAAAAATATTTTTTTAGTTACTTTGGAAAAAAAAATATTTTTTTAGTTACTTTGGAAAAAAAATATTTTTTTAGTTACTTTGGAAAAAAAATATTTTTTTAGTTACTTTGGAAAAAAAAATATTTTTTTAGTTACTTGGAAAAAAAAATATTTTTTTAGTTACTTTGGAAAAAAAATATTTTTTTAGTTACTTTGGAAAAAAAAATATTTTTTTAGTTACTTTGGAAAAAAAATATTTTTTTAGTTACTTTGGAAAAAAAAATATTTTTTTAGTTACTTTGGAAAAAAAAATATTTTTTTAGTTACTTTGGAAAAAAAAATATTTTTTTAGTTATTTTGGAAAAAAAAATATTTTTTTAGTTTCTTTGGAAAAAAAAATATTTTTTTAGTTACTTTGAAAAAAAAATATTTTTTTAGTTACTTTGGAAAAAAAAATATTTTTTTAGTTACTTTGGAAAAAAAATATATTTTTTTAGTTTCTTTGGAAAAAAAAATTTTTTTTTAGTTACTTTGGAAAAAAAATATTTTTTTAGTTACTTTGGAAAAAAAAATATTTTTTTAGTTACTTTGGAAAAAAAAATATTTTTTTAGTTACTTTGGAAAAAAAATATTTTTTTAGTTACTTTGGAAAAAAAATAATTTTTTAGTTACTTTGGAAAAAAAAATATTTTTTTAGTTACTTTGGAAAAAAAAATATTTTTTTAGTTACTTTGGAAAAAAAATATTTTTTTAGTTACTTTGGAAAAAAAAAAATTTTTTTTAGTTACTTTGGAAAAAAAAAATATTTTTTTAGTTACTTTGGAAAAAAAAAAAATTTTTTAGTTACTTTGGAAAAAAAAATATTTTTTTAGTTACTTTGGAAAAAAAAATATTTTTTTAGTTACTTTGGAAAAAAAAAATTTTTTTTAGTTACTTTGGAAAAAAAAATATTTTTTTAGTTACTTTGGAAAAAAAAATATTTTTTTAGTTACTTTGGAAAAAAAAATATTTTTTTAGTTACTTTGGAAAAAAAAAATATTTTTTTAGTTACTTTGGAAAAAAAATATATTTTTTTAGTTTCTTTGGAAAAAAAAATATTTTTTTAGTTACTTTGAAAAAAAAATATTTTTTTAGTTACTTTGGAAAAAAAAATATTTTTTTAGTTACTATGGGAAAAAAAATATTTTTTTAGTTACTTTGGAAAAAAAAATATTTTTTTAGTTTCTTTGGAAAAAAAAATATTTTTTTTAGTTTCTTTGGAAAAAAAAATATTTTTTTAGTTACTTTGGAAAAAAAAATATTTTTTTAGTTACTTTGGAAAAAAAAATATTTTTTTAGTTACTTTGGAAAAAAAAATATTTTTTTAGTTACTTTGGAAAAAAAATATTTTTTTAGTTACTTTGGAAAAAAAATATTTTTTTAGTTACTTTGGAAAAAAAAATATTTTTTTAGTTACTTTGGGAAAAAAAATATTTTTTTAGTTACTTTGGAAAAAAATATATTTTTTTAGTTTCTTTGGAAAAAAAAATATTTTTTTAGTTACTTTGGAAAAAAAAATATTTTTTTAGTTACTTTGGAAAAAAAAATATTTTTTTAGTTACTTTGGAAAAAAAAATATTTTTTTAGTTACTTTGGAAAAAAAATATTTTTTTAGTTACTTTGGAAAAAAAATATTTTTTTAGTTACTTTGGAAAAAAAAATATTTTTTTAGTTACTTTGGAAAAAAATATATTTTTTTAGTTACTTTGGAAAAAAAATATTTTTTTAGTTACTTTGGAAAAAAAAATATTTTTTTAGTTACTTTGGAAAAAAAATATTTTTTTAGTTACTTTGGAAAAAAAAATATTTTTTTAGTTACTTTGGAAAAAAAAATATTTTTTTAGTTACTTTGGAAAAAAAAATATTTTTTTAGTTACTTTGGAAAAAAAAATATTTTTTTAGTTTCTTTGGAAAAAAAAATATTTTTTTAGTTACTTTGAAAAAAAAATATTTTTTTAGTTACTTTGGAAAAAAAAATATTTTTTTAGTTACTTTGGAAAAAAAAAAATTTTTTTAGTTTCTTTGGAAAAAAAAAATTTTTTTTAGTTACTTTGGAAAAAAAAATATTTTTTTAGTTACTTTGGAAAAAAAAATATTTTTTTAGTTACTTTGGGAAAAAAAATATTTTTTTAGTTACTTTGGAAAAAAAATATTTTTTTAGTTACTTTGGAAAAAAAAATAATTTTTTAGTTACTTTGGAAAAAAAAATATTTTTTTAGTTACTTTGGAAAAAAAAATATTTTTTTAGTTACTTTGGAAAAAAATATATTTTTTTAGTTACTTTGGAAAAAAAAATATTTTTTTAGTTACTTTGGAAAAAAAAATATTTTTTTAGTTACTTTGGAAAAAAAAAAAATTTTTTTAGTTTCTTTGGAAAAAAAAATATTTTTTTAGTTACTTTGAAAAAAAAATATTTTTTTAGTTACTTTGGAAAAAAAAATATTTTTTTAGTTACTTTGGGAAAAAAAATATTTTTTTAGTTACTTTGGAAAAAAAATATTTTTTTAGTTACTTTGGAAAAAAAATATTTTTTTAGTTACTTTGGAAAAAAAAATATTTTTTTAGTTACTTTGGAAAAAAAAATATTTTTTTAGTTACTTTGGAAAAAAAATATTTTTTTAGTTACTTTGGAAAAAAAAATATTTTTTTAGTTACTTTGGAAAAAAAATATTTTTTTAGTTACTTTGGAAAAAAATATATTTTTTTAGTTACTTTGGGAAAAAAAATATTTTTTTAGTTACTTTGGAAAAAAAACATTTTTTTAGTTACTTTGGAAAAAAAAATATTTTTTTAGTTTCTTTGGAAAAAAAAATATTTTTTTAGTTACTTTGGAAAAAAAATTATTTTTTTAGTTACTTTGGAAAAAAAAATATTTTTTTAGTTACTTTGGAAAAAAAAATATTTTTTTAGTTACTTTGGAAAAAAAATATTTTTTTAGTTACTTTGGAAAAAAAAATATTTTTTTAGTTACTTTGGAAAAGAAAATATTGTTTTAGTTACTTTGGAAAAAAAAATTTTTTTTAGTTACTTTGGAAAAAAAAAATATTTTTTTAGTTACTTTGGAAAAAAAAATATTTTTTTAGTTACTTTGGAAAAAAAAATATTTTTTTAGTTACTTTGGAAAAAAAAATATTTTTTTAGTTACTTTGGAAAAAAAAATATTTTTTTAGTTATTTTGGAAAAAAAAATATTTTTTTAGTTACTTTGGAAATTTTTTTTTTTTTTTAATTACTTTGGAAAAAAAATGTTTTTAGTTACTTTGGAAAAAAAAAAATTTTTTTAGTTACTTTGGAAAAAAAAATATTTTTTAGTTACTTTGGAAAAAAAAAATTTTTTTTAGTTACTTTGGAAAAAAAAATATTTTTTTAGTTACTTTGGAAAAAAAAATATTTTTTTTAGTTACAAAAAAAAAATTTTTTTTAGTTACTTTGGAAAAAATAATATTTTTTTAGTTTCTTTGGAAAAAAAAACATTTTTTTAGTTACTTTGGAAAAAAAAAAATTTTTTTAGTTACTTTGGAAAAAAAATATTTTTTTAGTTACTTTGGAAAAAAAAATATTTTTTTAGTTACTTTGGAAAAAAAAATATTTTTTTAGTTACTTTGGAAAAAAAAATATTCTTTTAGTTACTTTGGAAAAAAAAATATTTTTTTAGTTACTTTGGAAAAAAAAATATTTTTTTAGTTACTTTGGAAAAAAATATATTTTTTTAGTTACTTTGGAAAAAAAAATATTTTTTTAGTTTCTTTGGAAAAAAAAATATTTTTTTAGTTACTTTGGAAAAAAAAATATTTTTTTAGTTACTTTGGAAAAAAAAATATTTTTTTAGTTACTTTGGAAAAAAATATTTTTTTAGTTACTTTGGAAAAAAAATATTTTTTTTAGTTACTTTGGAAAAAAAAATATTTTTTTAGTTTCTTTGGAAAAAAAAATATTTTTTTAGTTACTTTGGAAAAAAAAATATTTTTTTAGTTACTTTGGAAAAAAAAATATTTTTTTAGTTTCTTTGGAAAAAAAAATATTTTTTTAGTTACTTTGGAAAAAAAAATATTTTTTTAGTTTCTTTGGAAAAAAAAATATTTTTTTAGTTACTTTGGAAAAAAAAATATTTTTTTAGTTACTTTGGAAAAAAAATATTTTTTTAGTTACTTTGGAAAAAAAAATATTTTTTTAGTTACTTTGGGAAAAAAAATATTTTTTTAGTTACTTTGGAAAAAAAACATTTTTTTAGTTACTTTGGAAAAAAAAATATTTTTTTAGTTACTTTGGAAAAAAAAATATTTTTTTAGTTACTTTGGAAAAAAAATATATTTTTTTAGTTTCTTTGGAAAAAAAAATATTTTTTTAGTTACTTTGAAAAAAAAATATTTTTTTAGTTACTTTGGAAAAAAAAATATTTTTTTAGTTACTTTGGAAAAAAAATATTTTTTTAGTTACTTTGGAAAAAAAAATATTTTTTTAGTTACTTTGGGAAAAAAAATATTTTTTTAGTTACTTTGGAAAAAAAACATTTTTTTAGTTACTTTGGAAAAAAAAATATTTTTTTAGTTTCTTTGGAAAAAAAAATATTTTTTTAGTTACTTTGGAAAAAAAAATATTTTTTTAGTTACTTTGGAAAAAAAAATATTTTTTTAGTTACTTTGGAAAAAAAAATATTTTTTTAGTTACTTTGGAAAAAAAATATTTTTTTAGTTACTTTGGGAAAAAAAATATTTTTTTAGTTACTTTGGAAAAAAAAATATTGTTTTAGTTACTTTGGAAAAAAAAATTTTTTTTAGTTACTTTGGAAAAAAAAAATATTTTTTTAGTTACTTTGGAAAAAAAAATATTTTTTTAGTTACTTTGGAAAAAAAAATATTTTTTTAGTTACTTTGGAAAAAAAAATATTTTTTTAGTTACTTTGGAAAAAAAAATATTTTTTTAGTTATTTTGGAAAAAAAAATATTTTTTTAGTTACTTTGGAAATTTTTTTTTTTTTTTAATTACTTTGGAAAAAAAAAAATGTTTTTAGTTACTTTGGAAAAAAAAATTTTTTTTTAGTTACTTTGGAAAAAAAAATATTTTTTAGTTACTTTGGAAAAAAAAATTTTTTTTTAGTTACTTTGGAAAAAAAATTTTTTTTTTAGTTACTTTGGAAAAAAAAATATTTTTTTAGTTACTTTGGAAAAAAAAATATTTTTTTAGTTACTTTGGAAAAAAAATATATTTTTTTAGTTTCTTTGGAAAAAAAAATATTTTTTTAGTTACTTTGAAAAAAAAATATTTTTTTAGTTACTTTGGAAAAAAAAATATTTTTTTAGTTTCTTTGGAAAAAAAAATATTTTTTTAGTTTCTTTGGAAAAAAAAATATTTTTTTAGTTTCTTTGGAAAAAAAATATTTTTTTAGTTACTTTGGAAAAAAAATATTTTTTTAGTTACTTTGGAAAAAAAATATTTTTTTAGTTACTTTGGAAAAAAAAATATTTTTTTAGTTACTTTGGGAAAAAAAATATTTTTTTAGTTACTTTGGAAAAAAAAATATTTTTTTAGTTTCTTTGGAAAAAAAAATATTTTTTTAGTTACTTTGGAAAAAAATATATTTTTTTAGTTACTTTGGAAAAAAATATATTTTTTTAGTTACTTTGGAAAAAAAAATATTTTTTTAGTTACTTTGGAAAAAAAATATTTTTTTAGTTACTTTGGAAAAAAAATATTTTTTTAGTTACTTTGGAAAAAAAAATATTTTTTTAGTTACTTTGGAAAAAAAAATATTTTTTTAGTTACTTTGGAAAAAAAATATTTTTTTAGTTACTTTGGAAAAAAAAATATTTTTTTAGTTACTTTGGAAAAAAAATATTTTTTTAGTTACTTTGGAAAAAAAAATATTTTTTTAGTTACTTTGGAAAAAAAAATATTTTTTTAGTTACTTTGGAAAAAAAAATATTTTTTTAGTTACTTTGGAAAAAAAAATATTTTTTTAGTTACTTTGGAAAAAAAAATATTTTTTTAGTTTCTTTGGGAAAAAAAATATTTTTTTAGTTACTTTGAAAAAAAAATATTTTTTTAGTTACTTTGGAAAAAAAAAATTGTTTTAGTTACTGTGGAAAAAAAAATATTTTTTTAGTTTCTTTGGAAAAAAAAATTTTTTTTTAGTTACTTTGGAAAAAAAAATAATTTTTTAGTTACTTTGGAAAAAAAAATATTTTTTTAGTTACTTTGGAAAAAAAAATATTTTTTTAGTTACTTTGGAAAAAAAATATTTTTTTAGTTACTTTGGAAAAAAAAATATTTTTTTAGTTACTTTGGGAAAAAAAATATTTTTTTAGTTACTTTGGAAAAAAAACATTTTTTTAGTTACTTTGGAAAAAAAAATATTTTTTTAGTTACTTTGGAAAAAAAAATATTTTTTTAGTTACTTTGGAAAAAAAATATATTTTTTTAGTTTCTTTGGAAAAAAAAATATTTTTTTAGTTACTTTGAAAAAAAAATATTTTTTTAGTTACTTTGGAAAAAAAAATATTTTTTTAGTTACTTTGGGAAAAAAAATATTTTTTTAGTTACTTTGGAAAAAAAAATATTTTTTTAGTTTCTTTGGAAAAAAAAATATTTTTTTAGTTACTTTGGAAAAAAAAATATTTTTTTAGTTACTTTGGAAAAAAAAATATTTTTTTAGTTACTTTGGAAAAAAAAATATTTTTTTAGTTACTTTGGAAAAAAAATATTTTTTTAGTTACTTTGGAAAAAAAATATTTTTTTAGTTACTTTGGAAAAAAAAATATTTTTTTAGTTACTTTGGAAAAAAAAATATTTTTTTAGTTACTTTGGAAAAAAAATATTTTTTTAGTTACTTTGGAAAAAAAAATATTTTTTTAGTTACTTTGGAAAAAAAATATTTTTTTAGTTACTTTGGAAAAAAAAATATTTTTTTAGTTACTTTGGGAAAAAAAATATTTTTTTAGTTACTTTGGAAAAAAAACATTTTTTTAGTTACTTTGGAAAAAAAAATATTTTTTTAGTTTCTTTGGAAAAAAAAATATTTTTTTAGTTACTTTGGAAAAAAAAATATTTTTTTAGTTACTTTGGAAAAAAAAATATTTTTTTTGTTACTTTGGAAAAAAAAATATTTTTTTAGTTACTTTGGAAAAAAAATATATTTTTTTAGTTTCTTTGGAAAAAAAAATATTTTTTTAGTTACTTTGAAAAAAAAATATTTTTTTAGTTACTTTGGAAAAAAAAAATATTTTTTTAGTTACTTTGGGAAAAAAAATATTTTTTTAGTTACTTTGGAAAAAAAAATATTTTTTTAGTTTCTTTGGAAAAAAAAATATTTTTTTAGTTACTTTGGAAAAAAAAATATTTTTTTAGTTACTTTGGAAAAAAAATATTTTTTTAGTTACTTTGGAAAAAAAAATATTTTTTTAGTTACTTTGGAAAAAAAATATTTTTTTAGTTACTTTGGAAAAAAAATATTTTTTTAGTTACTTTGGAAAAAAAAATATTTTTTTAGTTACTTTGGAAAAAAAAATATTTTTTTAGTTACTTTGGAAAAAAAATATTTTTTTAGTTACTTTGGAAAAAAAAATATTTTTTTAGTTACTTTGGAAAAAAAATATTTTTTTAGTTACTTTGGAAAAAAAAATATTTTTTTAGTTACTTTGGGAAAAAATTTTTTTTTTTAGTTACTTTGGAAAAAAAAATATTTTTTTAGTTTCTTTGGAAAAAAAAATATTTTTTTAGTTACTTTGGAAAAAAAATTATTTTTTTAGTTACTTTGGAAAAAAAAATATTTTTTTAGTTACTTTGGAAAAAAAAATATTTTTTTAGTTACTTTGGAAAAAAAATATTTTTTTAGTTACTTTGGAAAAAAAAATATTTTTTTAGTTACTTTGGAAAAAATAATATTGTTTTAGTTACTTTGGAAAAAAAAATTTTTTTTAGTTACTTTGGAAAAAAAAAATATTTTTTTAGTTACTTTGGAAAAAAAAATATTTTTTTAGTTACTTTGGAAAAAAAAATATTTTTTTAGTTACTTTGGAAAAAAATATATTTTTTTAGTTACTTTGGAAAAAAAAATATTTTTTTAGTTATTTTGGAAAAAAAAATATTTTTTTAGTTACTTTGGAAAATTTTTTTTTTTTTAATTACTTTGGAAAAAAAAATGTTTTTAGTTACTTTGGAAAAAAAAAATTTTTTTTAGTTACTTTGGAAAAAAAAATATTTTTTAGTTACTTTGGAAAAAAAAAATTTTTTTTAGTTACTTTGGAAAAAAAAAAATTTTTTTAGTTACTTTGGAAAAAAAATATTTTTTTAGTTACTTTGGAAAAAAAAATATTTTTTTAGTTACTTTGGAAAAAAAAATATTTTTTTAGTTACTTTGGAAAAAAAAATATTCTTTTAGTTAATTTGGAAAAAAAAATATTTTTTTAGTTACTTTGGAAAAAAAAATATTTTTTTAGTTACTTTGGAAAAAAAAATATTTTTTTAGTTACTTTGGAAAAAAAAATATTTTTTTAGTTTCTTTGGAAAAAAAAATATTTTTTTAGTTACTTTGGAAAAAAAAATATTTTTTTAGTTACTTTGGAAAAAAAAATATTTTTTTAGTTACTTTGGAAAAAAAAATATTTTTTTAGTTACTTTGGAAAAAAATATTTTTTTAGTTACTTTGGAAAAAAAATATTTTTTTTAGTTACTTTGGAAAAAAAAAATTTTTTTAGTTACTTTGGAAAAAAAAAAATTTTTTTAGTTACTTTGGAAAAAATTTTTTTTTTTTAGTTTCTTTGGAAAAAAATTTTTTTTTTTAGTTACTTTGGGAAAAAAAATATTTTTTTAGTTTCTTTGGAAAAAAAAATATTTTTTTAGTTACTTTGGAAAAAAAAATATTTTTTTAGTTACTTTGGAAAAAAAAATATTTTTTTAGTTTCTTTGGAAAAAAAAATATTTTTTTAGTTACTTTGGAAAAAAAAATATTTTTTTAGTTTCTTTGGAAAAAAAAATATTTTTTTAGTTACTTTGGAAAAAAAAATATTTTTTTAGTTACTTTGGAAAAAAAATATTTTTTTAGTTACTTTGGAAAAAAAAATATTTTTTTAGTTACTTTGGGAAAAAAAATATTTTTTTAGTTACTTTGGAAAAAAAAATATTTTTTTAGTTACTTTGGAAAAAAAAATATTTTTTTAGTTACTTTGGAAAAAAAATATATTTTTTTAGTTTCTTTGGAAAAAAAAATATTTTTTTAGTTACTTTGAAAAAAAAATATTTTTTTAGTTACTTTGGAAAAAAAAATATTTTTTTAGTTACTTTGGGAAAAAAATATTTTTTTAGTTACTTTGGAAAAAAAAATATTTTTTTAGTTTCTTTGGAAAAAAAAATATTTTTTTAGTTACTTTGGAAAAAAAAAATTTTTTTTAGTTACTTTGGAAAAAAAAATATTTTTTTAGTTACTTTGGAAAAAAAAATATTTTTTTAGTTACTTTGGAAAAAAAATATTTTTTTAGTTACTTTGGAAAAAAAATATTTTTTTAGTTACTTTGGAAAAAAAAATATTTTTTTAGTTACTTTGGAAAAAAAAATATTTTTTTAGTTACTTTGGAAAAAAAATATTTTTTTAGTTACTTTGGAAAAAAAAATATTTTTTTAGTTACTTTGGAAAAAAAATATTTTTTTAGTTACTTTGGAAAAAAAAATATTTTTTTAGTTACTTTGGGAAAAAAAATATTTTTTTAGTTACTTTGGAAAAAAAACATTTTTTTAGTTACTTTGGAAAAAAAAATATTTTTTTAGTTTCTTTGGAAAAAAAAATATTTTTTTAGTTACTTTGGAAAAAAAAATATTTTTTTAGTTACTTTGGAAAAAAATATATATTTTTAGATACTTTGGAAAAAAAAATATTTTTTTAGTTACTTTGGAAAAAAAATATTTTTTTAGTTACTTTGGAAAAAAAAATATTTTTTTAGTTACTTTGGAAAAAAAAATATTGTTTTAGTTACTTTGGAAAAAAAAAATTTTTTTAGTTACTTTGGAAAAAAAAAATATTTTTTTAGTTACTTTGGAAAAAAAAATATTTTTTTAGTTACTTTGGAAAAAAAAATATTTTTTTAGTTACTTTGGAAAAAAAAATATTTTTTTAGTTACTTTGGAAAAAAAAATATTTTTTTAGTTATTTTGGAAAAAAAAATATTTTTTTAGTTACTTTGGAAATTTTTTTTTTTTTTAATTACTTTGGGAAAAAAAAATGTTTTTAGTTACTTTGGAAAAAAAAAAATTTTTTTAGTTACTTTGGAAAAAAAAATATTTTTTAGTTACTTTGGAAAAAAAAAAATTTTTTTAGTTACTTTGGAAAAAAAAATATTTTTTTAGTTACTTTGGAAAAAAAAATATTTTTTTTAGTTACAAAAAAAAAAATTTTTTTAGTTACTTTGGAAAAAATAATATTTTTTTAGTTTCTTTGGAAAAAAAAACATTTTTTTAGTTACTTTGGAAAAAAAAAAAATTTTTTAGTTACTTTGGAAAAAAAATATTTTTTTAGTTACTTTGGAAAAAAAAATATTTTTTTAGTTACTTTGGAAAAAAAAATATTTTTTTAGTTACTTTGGAAAAAAAAATATTCTTTTAGTTACTTTGGAAAAAAAAATATTTTTTTAGTTACTTTGGAAAAAAAAATATTTTTTTAGTTACTTTGGAAAAAAAAATATTTTTTTAGTTACTTTGGAAAAAAAAATATTTTTTTAGTTTCTTTGGAAAAAAAAATATTTTTTAGTTACTTTGGAAAAAAAATATTTTTTTAGTTACTTTGGAAAAAAAATATTTTTTTAGTTACTTTGGAAAAAAAAATATTTTTTTAGTTACTTTGGAAAAAAAAATATTTTTTTAGTTACTTTGGAAAAAAAAATATTTTTTTAGTTTCTTTGGAAAAAAATAATAATTTTTTAGTTACTTTGGAAAAAAAAATATTTTTTTAGTTTCTTTGGGAAAAAAAATATTTTTTTAGTTACTTTGGAAAAAAAAATATTTTTTTAGTTTCTTTGGAAAAAAAAATATTTTTTTAGTTACTTTGGAAAAAAAAATATTTTTTTAGTTACTTTGGAAAAAAAAATATTTTTTTAGTTACTTTGGAAAAAAAATATTTTTTTAGTTACTTTGGAAAAAAAAATATTTTTTTAGTTTCTTTGGGAAAAAAAATATTTTTTTAGTTACTTTGGAAAAAAAAATATTTTTTTAGTTACTTTGGAAAAAAAATTATTTTTTTAGTTACTTTGGAAAAAAAAAAAAAAATTTTAGTTTCTTTGGAAAAAAAATTATTTTTTTAGTTACTTTGGAAAAAAAAATATTTTTTTAGTTTCTTTGGAAAAAAAAATATTTTTTTAGTTTCTTTGGAAAAAAAAATATTTTTTTAGTTACTTTGGAAAAAAAAATTTTTTTTAGTTACTTTGGAAAAAAAAATATTTTTTTAGTTACTTTGGAAAAAAAAATTTTTTTTTAGTTTCTTTGGAAATTTTTTTTTTTTTTTAGTTACTTTGGAAAAAAAAATATTTTTTTAGTTTCTTTGGAAAAAAAAATATTTTTTTAGTTACTTTGGAAAAAAAAATATTTTTTTAGTTTCTTTGGAAAAAAAAATATTTTTTTAGTTACTTTGGAAAAAAAAAATTTTTTTTAGTTACTTTGGAAAAAAAATTTTTTTTTTAGTTTCTTTGGAAAAAAAATTTTTTTTTTAGTTACTTTGGGAAAAAAAATATTTTTTTAGTTTCTTTGGAAAAAAAAATATTTTTTTAGTTACTTTGGAAAAAAAAATATTTTTTTAGTTACTTTGGAAAAAAAAATATTTTTTTAGTTTCTTTGGAAAAAAAAATATTTTTTTAGTTACTTTGGAAAAAAAAATATTTTTTTAGTTTCTTTGGGAAAAAAAATATTTTTTTAGTTACTTTGGAAAAAAAAATATTTTTTTAGTTACTTTGGAAAAAAAATATTTTTTTTAGTTACTTTGGAAAAAAAAATATTTTTTTAGTTACTTTGGGAAAAAAAATATTTTTTTAGTTACTTTGGAAAAAAAACATTTTTTTAGTTACTTTGGAAAAAAAAATATTTTTTTAGTTACTTTGGAAAAAAAAATATTTTTTTAGTTACTTTGGAAAAAAAATATATTTTTTTAGTTTCTTTGGAAAAAAAAATATTTTTTTAGTTACTTTGAAAAAAAAATATTTTTTTAGTTACTTTGGAAAAAAAAATATTTTTTTAGTTACTTTGGGAAAAAAAATATTTTTTTAGTTACTTTGGAAAAAAAAATATTTTTTTAGTTTCTTTGGAAAAAAAAATATTTTTTTAGTTACTTTGGAAAAAAAAATATTTTTTTAGTTACTTTGGAAAAAAAAATATTTTTTTAGTTACTTTGGAAAAAAAATATTTTTTTAGTTACTTTGGAAAAAAAATATTTTTTTAGTTACTTTGGAAAAAAAATATTTTTTTAGTTACTTTGGAAAAAAAAATATTTTTTTAGTTACTTTGGAAAAAAAAATATTTTTTTAGTTACTTTGGAAAAAAAATATTTTTTTAGTTACTTTGGAAAAAAAAATATTTTTTTAGTTACTTTGGAAAAAAAATATTTTTTTAGTTACTTTGGAAAAAAAAATATTTTTTTAGTTACTTTGGGAAAAAAAATATTTTTTTAGTTACTTTGGAAAAAAAAATATTTTTTTAGTTACTTTGGAAAAAAAAATATATTTTTAGTTACTTTGGAAAAAAAAATATTTTTTTAGTTACTTTGGAAAAAAAATATTTTTTAGTTACTTTGGAAAAAAAAATATTTTTTTAGTTACTTTGGAAAAAAAAATATTGTTTTAGTTACTTTGGAAAAAATTTTTTTTTTTAGTTACTTTGGAAAAAAAAAATATTTTTTTAGTTACTTTGGAAAAAAAAATATTTTTTTAGTTACTTTGGAAAAAAAAATATTTTTTTAGTTTCTTTGGAAAAAAAAATATTTTTTTAGTTACTTTGGAAAAAAAAATATTTTTTTAGTTACTTTGGAAAAAAAAATATTTTTTTAGTTACTTTGGAAAAAAAAATTTTTTTAGTTACTTTGGAAAAAAAAATATTTTTTTAGTTTCTTTGGAAAAAAATAATAATTTTTTAGTTACTTTGGAAAAAAAAATATTTTTTTAGTTTCTTTGGGAAAAAAAATATTTTTTTAGTTACTTTGGAAAAAAAAATTTTTTTTTAGTTTCTTTGGAAAAATTTTTTTTTTTTTAGTTACTTTGGAAAAAAAAATATTTTTTTAGTTTCTTTGGAAAAAAAAATATTTTTTTAGTTACTTTGGAAAAAAAAATATTTTTTTAGTTACTTTGGAAAAAAAAATATTTTTTTAGTTTCTTTGGAAAAAAAAATATTTTTTTAGTTACTTTGGAAAAAAAAATATTTTTTTAGTTTCTTTGGAAAAAAAAATATTTTTTTAGTTACTTTGGAACAAAAAATATTTTTTTAGTTACTTTGGAAAAAAAAATATTTTTTTAGTTACTTTGGAAAAAAAAATATTTTTTTAGTTACTTTGGAAAAAAAAATATTTTTTTAGTTACTTTGGAAAAAAAATATTTTTTTAGTTACTTTGGAAAAAAAAATATTTTTTTAGTTACTTTGGAAAAAAAAATATTTTTTTAGTTACTTTGGAAAAAAAAATATTTTTTTAGTTTCTTTGGAAAAAAATAATAATTTTTTAGTTACTTTGGAAAAAAAAATATTTTTTTAGTTTCTTTGGGAAAAAAAATATTTTTTTAGTTACTTTGGAAAAAAAAATATTTTTTTAGTTTCTTTGGAAAAAAAATATTTTTTTAGTTACTTTGGAAAAAAAAATATTTTTTTAGTTACTTTGGAAAAAAAAATATTTTTTTAGTTACTTTGGAAAAAAAATATTTTTTTAGTTACTTTGGAAAAAAAAATATTTTTTTAGTTTCTTTGGGAAAAAAAATATTTTTTTAGTTACTTTGGAAAAAAAAATATTTTTTTAGTTACTTTGGAAAAAAAATTATTTTTTTAGTTACTTTGGAAAAAAAAAAATTTTTTTAGTTTCTTTGGAAAAAAAATTATTTTTTTAGTTACTTTGGAAAAAAAAATATTTTTTTAGTTTCTTTGGAAAAAAAAATATTTTTTTAGTTTCTTTGGGAAAAAAAATATTTTTTTAGTTACTTTGGAAAAAAATATTTTTTTTAGTTACTTTGGAAAAAAAAATATTTTTTTAGTTACTTTGGAAAAAAAAATTTTTTTTTAGTTTCTTTGGAAAATTTTTTTTTTTTTTAGTTACTTTGGAAAAAAAAATATTTTTTTAGTTTCTTTGGAAAAAAATATATTTTTTTAGTTACTTTGGAAAAAAAAATATTTTTTTAGTTTCTTTGGAAAAAAAAATATTTTTTTAGTTACTTTGGAAAAAAAAATATTTTTTTAGTTTCTTTGGAAAAAAAAATATTTTTTTAGTTACTTTGGAAAAAAAAATTTTTTTTTAGTTTCTTTGGAAAAAAAAATATTTTTTTAGTTACTTTGGAAAAAAAAATATTTTTTTAGTTTCTTTGGAAAAAAAAATATTTTTTTAGTTACTTTGGAAAAAAAAATATTTTTTTAGTTACTTTGGAAAAAAAAATATTTTTTTAGTTTCTTTGGAAAAAAATTTATTTTTTTAGTTACTTTGGAAAAAAAAATATTTTTTTAGTTACTTTGGAAAAAAAATTATTTTTTTAGTTACTTTGGAAAAAAAAAATATTTTTTTAGTTACTTTGGAAAAAAAATATTTTTTTAGTTACTTTGGAAAAAAATATATTTTTTTAGTTACTTTGGAAAAAAAAATATTTTTTTAGTTTCTTTGGAAAAAAAAATATTTTTTTAGTTACTTTGGAAAAAAATATATATTTTTTAGTTACTTTGGAAAAAAAATTATTTTTTTAGTTACTTTGGAAAAAAAAAATATTTTTTTAGTTACTTTGGAAAAAAAATATTTTTTTAGTTACTTTGGAAAAAAAATATTTTTTTAGTTACTTTGGAAAAAAAAAATATTTTTTTAGTTTCTTTGGAAAAAAAAATATTTTTTTAGTTACTTTGGAAAAAAAAATATTTTTTTAGTTACTTTGGAAAAAAAAATATTTTTTTAGTTTCTTTGGAAAAAAAAATATTTTTTTAGTTACTTTGGAAAAAAAAATATTTTTTTAGTTACTTTGGAAAAAAAAATATTTTTTTAGTTACTTTGGAAAAAAAATATTTTTTTAGTTACTTTGGAAAAAAAAATATTTTTTTAGTTACTTTGGAAAAAAAAATATTTTTTTAGTTACTTTGGAAAAAAAAAATTTTTTTAGTTACTTTGGAAAAAAAAAAATTTTTTTAGTTACTTTGGAAAAAAAAATATTTTTTTAGTTACTTTGGAAAAAAAAAAATTTTTTTAGTTACTTTGGAAAAAAAAATATTTTTTTAGTTTCTTTGGAAAAAAAAATATTTTTTTAGTTACTTTGGAAAAAAAAATATTTTTTTAGTTACTTTGGAAAAAAAAATATTTTTTTAGTTACTTTGGAAAAAAAAATATTTTTTTAGTTACTTTGGAAAAAAAAAAAAATGTTTAGTTACTTTGGAAAAAAAATAATTTTTTAGTTACTTTGGAAAAAAAAATATTTTTTTAGTTTCTTTGGAAAAAAAAAATTTTTTTAGTTACTTTGGAAAAAAAATTTTTTTTTTAGTTACTTTGGAAAAAAAAAATTTTTTTAGTTACTTTGGAAAAAAAAATATTTTTTTAGTTACTTTGGAAAAAAAAAAATTTTTTTAGTTACTTTGGAAAAAAAAATTTTTTTTAGTTTCTTTGGGGAAATTTTTTTTTTTTTAGTTACTTTGGAAAAAAAAATATTTTTTTAGTTACTTTGGAAAAAAAAATATTTTTTTAGTTACTTTGGAAAAAAAAATATTTTTTTAGTTACTTTGGAAAAAAAATATTTTTTTAGTTACTTTGGAAAAAAAACATTTTTTTTAGTTACTTTGGAAAAAAAATTATTTTTTTAGTTACTTTGGAAAAAAAAAATATTTTTTTAGTTACTTTGGAAAAAAAAATATTTTTTTAGTTACTTTGGAAAAAAAAAATTTTTTTAGTTTCTTTGGGAAAATTTTTTTTTTTTTAGTTACTTTGGAAAAAAAAATATTTTTTTAGTTACTTTGGAAAAAAAAATATTTTTTTAGTTACTTTGGAAAAAAAAATATTTTTTTAGTTACTTTGGAAAAAAAAAATTTTTTTAGTTACTTTGGAAAAAAAATATGTTTTTAGTTACTTTGGAAAAAAAATTATTTTTTTAGTTACTTTGGAAAAAAAAATATTTTTTTAGTTACTTTGGAAAAAAAAAAATAGTTTTTTAGTTTCTTTGGAAAAAAAAAAAATTTTTAGTTACTTTGGAAAAAAAAATATTTTTTTAGTTACTTTGGAAAAAAAAATATTTTTTTAGTTTCTTTGGAAAAAAAAATATTTTTTTAGTTACTTTGGAAAAAAAAATATTTTTTTAGTTACTTTGGAAAAAAAAATATTTTTTTAGTTACTTTGGAAAAAAAAATATTTTTTTAGTTACTTTGGAAAAAAAATATTTTTTTAGTTACTTTGGAAAAAAAACATTTTTTTTAGTTACTTTGGAAAAAAAATTATTTTTTTAGTTACTTTGGAAAAAAAAATTATTTTTTTAGTTACTTTGGAAAAAAAATATTTTTTTAGTTACTTTGGAAAAAAAAATATTTTTTTAGTTACTTTGGAAAAAAAAATATTTTTTTAGTTTCTTTGGAAAAAAAAATATTTTTTTAGTTACTTTGGAAAAAAAAATATTTTTTTAGTTACTTTGGAAAAAAAATTATTTTTTTAGTTACTTTGGAAAAAAAAATATTTTTTTAGTTACTTTGGAAAAAAAATATTTTTTTAGTTACTTTGGAAAAAAAATATTTTTTTAGTTACTTTGGAAAAAAAAATTTTTTTTTAGTTTCTTTGGAAAAAAAAAAAATTTTTTAGTTACTTTGGAAAAAAAAATATTTTTTTAGTTACTTTGGAAAAAAAAATATTTTTTTAGTTACTTTGGAAAAAAAAAATTTTTTTTAGTTACTTTGGAAAAAAAATATTTTTTTAGTTACTTTGGAAAAAAAAAAAATTTTTTAGTTACTTTGGAAAAAAAAAATTTTTTTTAGTTACTTTGGAAAAAAAAATATTTTTTTAGTTACTTTGGAAAAAAAAATATTTTTTTAGTTACTTTGGAAAAAAAAATATTTTTTTAGTTACTTTGGAAAAAAAAATATTTTTTTAGTTACTTTGGAAAAAAAAATATTTTTTTAGTTACTTTGGAAAAAAAATATTTTTTTAGTTACTTTGGAAAAAAAAATATTTTTTTAGTTACTTTGGAAAAAAAAATATTTTTTTAGTTTCTTTGGGAAAAAAAATATTTTTTTAGTTACTTTGGAAAAAAAAATATTTTTTTAGTTTCTTTGGAAAAAAAAATATTTTTTTAGTTACTTTGGAAAAAAATATATATTTTTTAGTTACTTTGGAAAAAAAATTATTTTTTTAGTTACTTTGGAAAAAAAAAATATTTTTTTAGTTACTTTGGAAAAAAAATATTTTTTTAGTTACTTTGGAAAAAAAATATTTTTTTAGTTACTTTGGAAAAAAAAAATATTTTTTTAGTTTCTTTGGAAAAAAAAATATTTTTTTAGTTACTTTGGAAAAAAAAATATTTTTTTAGTTACTTTGGAAAAAAAAATATTTTTTTAGTTTCTTTGGAAAAAAAAATATTTTTTTAGTTACTTTGGAAAAAAAAATATTTTTTTAGTTACTTTGGAAAAAAAAATATTTTTTTAGTTACTTTGGAAAAAAAATATTTTTTTAGTTACTTTGGAAAAAAAAATATTTTTTTAGTTACTTTGGAAAAAAAAATATTTTTTTAGTTACTTTGGAAAAAAAAAAATTTTTTAGTTACTTTGGAAAAAAAAAAATTTTTTTAGTTACTTTGGAAAAAAAAATATTTTTTTAGTTACTTTGGAAAAAAAAAAATTTTTTTAGTTACTTTGGAAAAAAAAATATTTTTTTAGTTTCTTTGGAAAAAAAAATATTTTTTTAGTTACTTTGGAAAAAAAAATATTTTTTTAGTTACTTTGGAAAAAAAAATATTTTTTTAGTTACTTTGGAAAAAAAAATATTTTTTTAGTTACTTTGGAAAAAAAAAAAAATGTTTAGTTACTTTGGAAAAAAAATAATTTTTTAGTTACTTTGGAAAAAAAAATATTTTTTTAGTTTCTTTGGAAAAAAAAAATTTTTTTAGTTACTTTGGAAAAAAAAATTTTTTTTTAGTTACTTTGGAAAAAAAATATTTTTTTAGTTACTTTGGAAAAAAAAATATTTTTTTAGTTACTTTGGAAAAAAAAATATTTTTTTAGTTACTTTGGAAAAAAATTTTTTTTTTAGTTTCTTTGGGGAAAAATTTTTTTTTTTAGTTACTTTGGAAAAAAAAATATTTTTTTAGTTACTTTGGAAAAAAAAATATTTTTTTAGTTACTTTGGAAAAAAAAATATTTTTTTAGTTACTTTGGAAAAAAAATATTTTTTTAGTTACTTTGGAAAAAAAACATTTTTTTTAGTTACTTTGGAAAAAAAATTATTTTTTTAGTTACTTTGGAAAAAAAAAATATTTTTTTAGTTACTTTGGAAAAAAAAATATTTTTTTAGTTACTTTGGAAAAAAAAAATTTTTTTAGTTTCTTTGGGAAAAAAATTTTTTTTTTAGTTACTTTGGAAAAAAAAATATTTTTTTAGTTACTTTGGAAAAAAAAATATTTTTTTAGTTACTTTGGAAAAAAAAATATTTTTTTAGTTACTTTGGAAAAAAAATATTTTTTTAGTTACTTTGGAAAAAAAACATTTTTTTTAGTTACTTTGGAAAAAAAATTATTTTTTTAGTTACTTTGGAAAAAAAAAATATTTTTTTAGTTACTTTGGAAAAAAAAATTTTTTTTAGTTACTTTGGAAAAAAAAATTTTTTTTTAGTTACTTTGGAAAAAAAAATATTTTTTTAGTTTCTTTGGAAAAAAAAATATTTTTTTAGTTACTTTGGAAAAAAAATAATTTTTTTAGTTACTTTGGAAAAAAAAATATTTTTTTAGTTACTTTGGAAAAAAAAATATTTTTTTAGTTACTTTGGAAAAAAAATATTTTTTTAGTTACTTTGGAAAAAAAAATATTTTTTTAGTTACTTTGGAAAAAAAAATATTTTTTTAGTTTCTTTGGAAAAAAAAATATTTTTTTAGTTACTTTGGAAAAAAAAATATTTTTTTAGTTACTTTGGAAAAAAATATATTTTTTTAGTTACTTTGGAAAAAAAAAAATTGTTTTAGTTACTTTGGAAAAAAAAATATTTTTTTAGTTACTTTGGAAAAAAAAATATTTTTTTAGTTACTTTGGAAAAAAAATATTTTTTTAGTTACTTTGGAAAAAAAAAATTTTTTTAGTTACTTTGGAAAAAAAAAATTTTTTTTAGTTACTTTGGAAAAAAAATATATTTTTTTAGTTACTTTGGAAAAAAAAAATTTTTTTAGTTACTTTGGAAAAAAAATATGTTTTTAGTTACTTTGGAAAAAAAATTATTTTTTTAGTTACTTTGGAAAAAAAAATATTTTTTTAGTTACTTTGGAAAAAAAAAAATAGTTTTTTAGTTTCTTTGGAAAAAAAAAAAATTTTTTAGTTACTTTGGAAAAAAAAATATTTTTTTAGTTACTTTGGAAAAAAAAATATTTTTTTAGTTTCTTTGGAAAAAAAAATATTTTTTTAGTTACTTTGGAAAAAAAAATATTTTTTTAGTTACTTTGGAAAAAAAAATATTTTTTTAGTTACTTTGGAAAAAAAATATTTTTTTAGTTACTTTGGAAAAAAAAATATTTTTTTAGTTACTTTGGAAAAAAAATATTTTTTTAGTTACTTTGGAAAAAAAAAATTTTTTTAGTTACTTTGGAAAAAAAAAATTTTTTTTAGTTACTTTGGAAAAAAAAATATTTTTTTAGTTACTTTGGAAAAAAAAAATTTTTTTAGTTACTTTGGAAAAAAAATATGTTTTTAGTTACTTTGGAAAAAAAATTATTTTTTTAGTTACTTTGGAAAAAAAAATATTTTTTTAGTTACTTTGGAAAAAAAAAAATAGTTTTTTAGTTTCTTTGGAAAAAAAAAAAAATTTTTAGTTACTTTGGAAAAAAAAATATTTTTTTAGTTACTTTGGAAAAAAAAATATTTTTTTAGTTTCTTTGGAAAAAAAAATATTTTTTTAGTTACTTTGGAAAAAAAAATATTTTTTTAGTTACTTTGGAAAAAAAAATATTTTTTTAGTTACTTTGGAAAAAAAAATATTTTTTTAGTTACTTTGGAAAAAAAATATTTTTTTAGTTACTTTGGAAAAAAAACATTTTTTTTAGTTACTTTGGAAAAAAAATTATTTTTTTAGTTACTTTGGAAAAAAAAATTATTTTTTTAGTTACTTTGGAAAAAAAATATTTTTTTAGTTACTTTGGAAAAAAAAATATTTTTTTAGTTACTTTGGAAAAAAAAATATTTTTTTAGTTTCTTTGGAAAAAAAAATATTTTTTTAGTTACTTTGGAAAAAAAAATATTTTTTTAGTTACTTTGGAAAAAAAATTATTTTTTTAGTTACTTTGGAAAAAAAAATATTTTTTTAGTTACTTTGGAAAAAAAATATTTTTTTAGTTACTTTGGAAAAAAAATATTTTTTTAGTTACTTTGGAAAAAAAAATTTTTTTTTAGTTTCTTTGGAAAAAAAAAAAAATTTTTAGTTACTTTGGAAAAAAAAATATTTTTTTAGTTACTTTGGAAAAAAAAATATTTTTTTAGTTACTTTGGAAAAAAAAATTTTTTTTTAGTTACTTTGGAAAAAAAATATTTTTTTAGTTACTTTGGAAAAAAAAAAAATTTTTTAGTTACTTTGGAAAAAAAAAATTTTTTTTAGTTACTTTGGAAAAAAAAATATTTTTTTAGTTACTTTGGAAAAAAAAATATTTTTTTAGTTACTTTGGAAAAAAAAATATTTTTTTAGTTACTTTGGAAAAAAAAATATTTTTTTAGTTACTTTGGAAAAAAAAATATTTTTTTAGTTACTTTGGAAAAAAAATATTTTTTTAGTTACTTTGGAAAAAAAAATATTTTTTTAGTTACTTTGGAAAAAAAATATTTTTTTAGTTTCTTTGGAAAAAAAAATATTTTTTTAGTTACTTTGGAAAAAAAAATATTTTTTTAGTTACTTTGGAAAAAAATATATTTTTTTAGTTACTTTGGAAAAAAAAATATTTTTTTAGTTACTTTGGAAAAAAAAATATTTTTTTAGTTACTTTGGAAAAAAAAATATTTTTTTAGTTACTTTGGAAAAAAAATATTTTTTTAGTTACTTTGGAAAAAAAAAATTTTTTTTAGTTACTTTGGAAAAAAAAAAATTTTTTTAGTTACTTTGGAAAAAAAAATATTTTTTTAGTTACTTTGGAAAAAAAAAAATTTTTTAGTTACTTTGGAAAAAAAAATATGTTTTTAGTTACTTTGGAAAAAAAATTATTTTTTTAGTTACTTTGGAAAAAAAAATATTTTTTTAGTTACTTTGGAAAAAAAAATATTTTTTTAGTTACTTTGGAAAAAAAAATATTTTTTTAGTTACTTTGGAAAAAAAAATATTTTTTTAGTTACTTTGGAAAAAAAATATTTTTTTAGTTACTTTGGAAAAAAAACATTTTTTTTAGTTACTTTGGAAAAAAAAATATTTTTTTAGTTACTTTGGAAAAAAAATATTTTTTTAGTTACTTTGGAAAAAAAAATATTTTTTTAGTTACTTTGGAAAAAAAAAAATTTTTTTAGTTACTTTGGAAAAAAAAAATTTTTTTAGTTACTTTGGAAAAAAAAAATTTTTTTTAGTTACTTTGGAAAAAAAAATATTTTTTTAGTTACTTTGGAAAAAAAAAAAATTTTTTAGTTACTTTGGAAAAAAAAATATTTTTTTAGTTTCTTTGGAAAAAAAAATATTTTTTTAGTTACTTTGGAAAAAAAAATATTTTTTTAGTTACTTTGGAAAAAAAAATATTTTTTTAGTTACTTTGGAAAAAAAAATATTTTTTTAGTTACTTTGGAAAAAAAAAAAATGTTTAGTTACTTTGGAAAAAAAATAATTTTTTAGTTACTTTGGAAAAAAAAATATTTTTTTAGTTTCTTTGGAAAAAAAAAATTTTTTTAGTTACTTTGGAAAAAAAATATTTTTTTAGTTACTTTGGAAAAAAAACATTTTTTTTAGTTACTTTGGAAAAAAAATTATTTTTTTAGTTACTTTGGAAAAAAAAAATATTTTTTTAGTTACTTTGGAAAAAAAATATTTTTTTAGTTACTTTGGAAAAAAAAAATTTTTTTTAGTTACTTTGGAAAAAAAAATATTTTTTTAGTTTCTTTGGAAAAAAAATTATTTTTTTAGTTACTTTGGAAAAAAAAATATTTTTTTAGTTACTTTGGAAAAAAAAAAATTTTTTAGTTACTTTGGAAAAAAAATATGTTTTTAGTTACTTTGGAAAAAAAATTATTTTTTTAGTTACTTTGGAAAAAAAAATATTTTTTTAGTTACTTTGGAAAAAAAAAATAGTTTTTTAGTTTCTTTGGAAAAAAAAAATAATTTTTAGTTACTTTGGAAAAAAAAACATTTTTTTAGTTACTTTGGAAAAAAAACATTTTTTTAGTTTCTTTGGAAAAAAAAATATTTTTTTAGTTACTTTGGAAAAAAAAATATTTTTTTAGTTACTTTGGAAAAAAAAATATTTTTTTAGTTACTTTGGAAAAAAAAATATTTTTTTAGTTACTTTGGAAAAAAAATATTTTTTTAGTTACTTTGGAAAAAAAACATTTTTTTTAGTTACTTTGGAAAAAAAATTATTTTTTTAGTTACTTTGGAAAAAAAATTTATTTTTTTAGTTACTTTGGAAAAAAAATATTTTTTTAGTTACTTTGGAAAAAAAAATATTTTTTTAGTTACTTTGGAAAAAAAAATATTTTTTTAGTTACTTTGGAAAAAAAAATATTTTTTAGTTTCTTTGTGAAAAAAAATATTTTTTTAGTTACTTTGGAAAAAAAAATATTTTTTTAGTTACTTTGGAAAAAAAAATATTTTTTTAGTTACTTTGGAAAAAAAATATTTTTTTAGTTACTTTGGAAAAAAAATATTTTTTTAGTTACTTTGGAAAAAAAACATTTTTTTTAGTTACTTTGGAAAAAAAATTATTTTTTTAGTTACTTTGGAAAAAAAAATTATTTTTTTAGTTACTTTGGAAAAAAATATTTTTTTAGTTACTTTGGAAAAAAAATATTTTTTTAGTTACTTTGGAAAAAAAAATATTTTTTTAGTTTCTTTGGAAAAAAAAATATTTTTTTAGTTACTTTGGAAAAAAAAATATTTTTTTAGTTACTTTGGAAAAAAAATTATTTTTTTAGTTACTTTGGAAAAAAAAATATTTTTTTAGTTACTTTGGAAAAAAAATATTTTTTTAGTTACTTTGGAAAAAAAATATTTTTTTAGTTACTTTGGAAAAAAAAATTTTTTTTAGTTTCTTTGGAAAAAAAAAAAATTTTTTAGTTACTTTGGAAAAAAAAATATTTTTTTAGTTACTTTGGAAAAAAAAATATTTTTTTAGTTACTTTGGAAAAAAAAAATTTTTTTTAGTTACTTTGGAAAAAAAATATTTTTTAGTTACTTTGGAAAAAAAAAAATTTTTTAGTTACTTTGGAAAAAAAAAATTTTTTTTAGTTACTTTGGAAAAAAAAATATTTTTTTAGTTACTTTGGAAAAAAAAATATTTTTTTAGTTACTTTGGAAAAAAAAATATTTTTTTAGTTACTTTGGAAAAAAAAATATTTTTTTAGTTACTTTGGAAAAAAAAATATTTTTTTAGTTACTTTGGAAAAAAAATATTTTTTTAGTTACTTTGGAAAAAAAAATATTTTTTTAGTTACTTTGGAAAAAAAAATATTTTTTTAGTTTCTTTGGAAAAAAAAATATTTTTTTAGTTACTTTGGAAAAAAAAATATTTTTTTAGTTACTTTGGAAAAAAATATATTTTTTTAGTTACTTTGGAAAAAAAAATATTTTTTTAGTTACTTTGGAAAAAAAAATATTTTTTTAGTTACTTTGGAAAAAAAAATATTTTTTTAGTTACTTTGGAAAAAAAATATTTTTTTAGTTACTTTGGAAAAAAAAATTTTTTTTTAGTTACTTTGGAAAAAAAAAAATTTTTTTAGTTACTTTGGAAAAAAAAATATTTTTTTAGTTACTTTGGAAAAAAAAAATTTTTTTAGTTACTTTGGAAAAAAAAATATGTTTTTAGTTACTTTGGAAAAAAAATTATTTTTTTAGTTACTTTGGAAAAAAAAATATTTTTTTAGTTACTTTGGAAAAAAAAATATTTTTTTAGTTACTTTGGAAAAAAAAATATTTTTTTAGTTACTTTGGAAAAAAAAATATTTTTTTAGTTACTTTGGAAAAAAAATATTTTTTTAGTTACTTTGGAAAAAAAACATTTTTTTTAGTTACTTTGGAAAAAAAAATATTTTTTTAGTTACTTTGGAAAAAAAATATTTTTTTAGTTACTTTGGAAAAAAAAATATTTTTTTAGTTACTTTGGAAAAAAAAAAATTTTTTTAGTTACTTTGGAAAAAAAAATTTTTTTTAGTTACTTTGGAAAAAAAAAAATTTTTTTAGTTACTTTGGAAAAAAAAATATTTTTTTAGTTACTTTGGAAAAAAAAAAAATTTTTTAGTTACTTTGGAAAAAAAAATATTTTTTTAGTTTCTTTGGAAAAAAAAATATTTTTTTAGTTACTTTGGAAAAAAAAATATTTTTTTAGTTACTTTGGAAAAAAAAATATTTTTTTAGTTACTTTGGAAAAAAAAATATTTTTTTAGTTACTTTGGAAAAAAAAAAAAATGTTTAGTTACTTTGGAAAAAAAATAATTTTTTAGTTACTTTGGAAAAAAAAATATTTTTTTAGTTTCTTTGGAAAAAAAAAATTTTTTTAGTTACTTTGGAAAAAAAATATTTTTTTAGTTACTTTGGAAAAAAAACATTTTTTTTAGTTACTTTGGAAAAAAAATTATTTTTTTAGTTACTTTGGAAAAAAAAAATATTTTTTTAGTTACTTTGGAAAAAAAATATTTTTTTAGTTACTTTGGAAAAAAAAAAATTTTTTTAGTTACTTTGGAAAAAAAAATATTTTTTTAGTTTCTTTGGAAAAAAAATTATTTTTTTAGTTACTTTGGAAAAAAAAATATTTTTTTAGTTACTTTGGAAAAAAAAATATTTTTTTAGTTACTTTGGAAAAAAAAATATTTTTTTAGTTACTTTGGAAAAAAAATATTTTTTTAGTTACTTTGGAAAAAAAAATATTTTTTTAGTTACTTTGGAAAAAAAAATATTTTTTTAGTTTCTTTGGAAAAAAAAATATTTTTTTAGTTACTTTGGAAAAAAAAATATTTTTTTAGTTACTTTGGAAAAAAATATATTTTTTTAGTTACTTTGGAAAAAAAAAAATTGTTTTAGTTACTTTGGAAAAAAAAATATTTTTTTAGTTACTTTGGAAAAAAAAATATTTTTTTAGTTACTTTGGAAAAAAAATATTTTTTTAGTTACTTTGGAAAAAAAAAATTTTTTTAGTTACTTTGGAAAAAAAAAAATTTTTTTAGTTACTTTGGAAAAAAAAATATTTTTTTAGTTACTTTGGAAAAAAAAAATTTTTTTAGTTACTTTGGAAAAAAAATATGTTTTTAGTTACTTTGGAAAAAAAATTATTTTTTTAGTTACTTTGGAAAAAAAAATATTTTTTTAGTTACTTTGGAAAAAAAAAAATAGTTTTTTAGTTTCTTTGGAAAAAAAAAATAATTTTTAGTTACTTTGGAAAAAAAAATATTTTTTAGTTACTTTGGAAAAAAAAATATTTTTTTAGTTTCTTTGGAAAAAAAAATATTTTTTTAGTTACTTTGGAAAAAAAAATATTTTTTTAGTTACTTTGGAAAAAAAAATATTTTTTTAGTTACTTTGGAAAAAAAACATTTTTTTAGTTACTTTGGAAAAAAAATATTTTTTTAGTTACTTTGGAAAAAAAACATTTTTTTTAGTTACTTTGGAAAAAAAATTATTTTTTTAGTTACTTTGGAAAAAAAAATTATTTTTTTAGTTACTTTGGAAAAAAAATATTTTTTTAGTTACTTTGGAAAAAAAAATATTTTTTTAGTTACTTTGGAAAAAAAAATATTTTTTTAGTTTCTTTGGAAAAAAAAATATTTTTTTAGTTACTTTGGAAAAAAAAATATTTTTTTAGTTACTTTGGAAAAAAAATTATTTTTTTAGTTACTTTGGAAAAAAAAATATTTTTTTAGTTACTTTGGAAAAAAAATATTTTTTTAGTTACTTTGGAAAAAAAATATTTTTTTAGTTACTTTGGAAAAAAATTTTTTTTTTTAGTTTCTTTGGAAAAAAAAAAAAATTTTTAGTTACTTTGGAAAAAAAATATTTTTTTAGTTACTTTGGAAAAAAAAATATTTTTTTAGTTACTTTGGAAAAAAAAAAATTTTTTTAGTTACTTTGGAAAAAAAATATTTTTTTAGTTACTTTGGAAAAAAAAAAAATTTTTTAGTTACTTTGGAAAAAAAAAAATTTTTTTAGTTACTTTGGAAAAAAAAATATTTTTTTAGTTACTTTGGAAAAAAAAATATTTTTTTAGTTACTTTGGAAAAAAAAATATTTTTTTAGTTACTTTGGAAAAAAAAATATTTTTTTAGTTACTTTGGAAAAAAAAATATTTTTTTAGTTACTTTGGAAAAAAAATATTTTTTTAGTTACTTTGGAAAAAAAAATATTTTTTTAGTTACTTTGGAAAAAAAAATATTTTTTTAGTTTCTTTGGAAAAAAAAATATTTTTTTAGTTACTTTGGAAAAAAAAAATTTTTTTAGTTACTTTGGAAAAAAATATATTTTTTTAGTTACTTTGGAAAAAAAAATATTTTTTTAGTTACTTTGGAAAAAAAAATATTTTTTTAGTTACTTTGGAAAAAAAAATATTTTTTTAGTTACTTTGGAAAAAAAATATTTTTTTAGTTACTTTGGAAAAAAAAAATTTTTTTTAGTTACTTTGGAAAAAAAAAATTTTTTTTAGTTACTTTGGAAAAAAAAATATTTTTTTAGTTACTTTGGAAAAAAAAAAAATTTTTAGTTACTTTGGAAAAAAAAATATGTTTTTAGTTACTTTGGAAAAAAAATTATTTTTTTAGTTACTTTGGAAAAAAAAATATTTTTTTAGTTACTTTGGAAAAAAAAATATTTTTTTAGTTACTTTGGAAAAAAAAATATTTTTTTAGTTACTTTGGAAAAAAAAATATTTTTTTAGTTACTTTGGAAAAAAAATATTTTTTTAGTTACTTTGGAAAAAAAACATTTTTTTAGTTACTTTGGAAAAAAAATTATTTTTTTAGTTACTTTGGAAAAAAAAATTATTTTTTTAGTTACTTTGGAAAAAAAATATTTTTTTAGTTACTTTGGAAAAAAAAATATTTTTTTAGTTACTTTGGAAAAAAAAATATTTTTTTAGTTTCTTTGGAAAAAAAAATATTTTTTTAGTTACTTTGGAAAAAAAAATATTTTTTTAGTTACTTTGGAAAAAAAATTATTTTTTTAGTTACTTTGGAAAAAAAATATTTTTTTAGTTACTTTGGAAAAAAAATATTTTTTTAGTTACTTTGGAAAAAAAAATATTTTTTTAGTTACTTTGGAAAAAAAATTTTTTTTTTAGTTTCTTTGGAAAAAAAAAAATTTTTTTAGTTACTTTGGAAAAAAAAATATTTTTTTAGTTACTTTGGAAAAAAAAATATTTTTTTAGTTACTTTGGAAAAAAAAAAATTTTTTTAGTTACTTTGGAAAAAAAATATTTTTTTAGTTACTTTGGAAAAAAAAAAAAATTTTTAGTTACTTTGGAAAAAAAAATTTTTTTTAGTTACTTTGGAAAAAAAAAATTTTTTTAGTTACTTTGGAAAAAAAAATATTTTTTTAGTTACTTTGGAAAAAAAAAATTTTTTTAGTTACTTTGGAAAAAAAAATATTTTTTTAGTTACTTTGGAAAAAAAAATATTTTTTTAGTTACTTTGGAAAAAAAAATATTTTTTTAGTTACTTTGGAAAAAAAAATATTTTTTTAGTTACTTTGGAAAAAAAAATATTTTTTTAGTTACTTTGGAAAAAAAAATATTTTTTTAGTTACTTTGGAAAAAAAAATATTTTTTTAGTTACTTTGGAAAAAAAAAATTTTTTTTAGTTACTTTGGAAAAAAAATATTTTTTTAGTTACTTTGGAAAAAAAAAAAATTTTTTAGTTACTTTGGAAAAAAAATTTTTTTTTTAGTTACTTTGGAAAAAAAAATTTTTTTAGTTACTTTGGAAAAAAAATATTTTTTTAGTTACTTTGGAAAAAAAAAATTTTTTTAGTTACTTTGGAAAAAAAAATATTTTTTTAGTTACTTTGGAAAAAAAAATATTTTTTTAGTTACTTTGGAAAAAAAAATATTTTTTTAGTTTCTTTGGAAAAAAAAATATTTTTTTAGTTACTTTGGAAAAAAAAATATTTTTTTAGTTACTTTGGAAAAAAAAATATTTTTTTAGTTACTTTGGAAAAAAAAATATTGTTTTAGTTACTTTGGAAAAAAAAATATTTTTTTAGTTACTTTGGAAAAAAAAATATTTTTTTAGTTACTTTGGAAAAAAAATATTTTTTTAGTTACTTTGGAAAAAAAATATTTTTTTAGTTACTTTGGAAAAAAAAATATTTTTTTAGTTACTTTGGAAAAAAAAATATTTTTTTAGTTTCTTTGGAAAAAAAAATATTTTTTTAGTTACTTTGGAAAAAAAAATTTTTTTTTAGTTACTTTGGAAAAAAAATATTTTTTTAGTTTCTTTGGAAAAAAAAAAAATTTTAGTTACTTTGGAAAAAAAAATATTTTTTTAGTTTCTTTGGAAAAAAAAATATTTTTTTAGTTACTTTGGAAAAGAAAATATTTTTTTAGTTACTTTGGAAAAAAAAATATTTTTTTAGTTACTTTGGAAAAAAAAATATTTTTTTAGTTACTTTGGAAAAAAAATATTTTTTTAGTTACTTTGGAAAAAAAATATTTTTTTAGTTACTTTGGAAAAAAAATATTTTTTTAGTTACTTTGGAAAAAAAAATATTTTTTTAGTTACTTTGGAAAAAAAAATTTTTTTTTAGTTACTTTGGAAAAAAAAATTTTTTTTAGTTACTTTGGAAAAAAAAATATTTTTTTAGTTACTTTGGAAAAAAAAAAAAAATTTTAATTACTTTGGAAAAATTTTTTTTTTTAGTTACTTTGGAAAAAAAAAAAAATTTTTAGTTACTTTGGAAAAAAAAATATTTTTTTAGTTACTTTGGAAAAAAAAATATTTTTTTAGTTACTTTGGAAAAAAAAATATTTTTTTAGTTACTTTGGAAAAAAAAATATTTTTTTAGTTACTTTGGAAAAAAAAAATTTTTTTAGTTACTTTGGAAAAAAAAAAAAATTTTTAGTTTCTTTGGAAAAAAAAATTTTTTTTTAGTTACTTTGGAAAAAAAAAAATTTTTTTAGTTTCTTTGGAAAAAAAATATTTTTTTAGTTACTTTGGAAAAAAAAATATTTTTTTAGTTACTTTGGAAAAAAAAATTTTTTTTAGTTACTTTGGAAAAAAAAAAATTTTTTTAGTTACTTTGGAAAAAAAAATATTTTTTTAGTTACTTTGGAAAAAAAAATATTTTTTTAGTTACTTTGGAAAAAAAAATATTTTTTTAGTTACTTTGGAAAAAAAAATATTTTTTTAGTTACTTTGGGAAAAAAAATATTTTTTTAGTTACTTTGGAAAAAAATAATATTTTTTTAGTTACTTTGGAAAAAAAAATATTTTTTTAGTTACTTTGGGAAAAAAAATAATTTTTTAGTTACTTTGGAAAAAAAAAATTTTTTTTAGTTACTTTGGAAAAAAAAATATTTTTTTAGTTTCTTTGGAAAAAAAAATATTTTTTTAGTTACTTTGGAAAAAAAAAAAATTTTTTAGTTACTTTGGAAAAAAAAATATTTTTTTAGTTTCTTTGGAAAAAAAATAAATTTTTAGTTACTTTGGAAAAAAAAATATTTTTTTAGTTTCTTTGGAAAAAAAAATATTTTTTTAGTTACTTTGGAAAAAAAAATATTTTTTTAGTTACTTTGGAAAAAAAAATATTTTTTTAGTTACTTTGGAAAAAAAAATATTTTTTTAGTTACTTTGGAAAAAAAATATTTTTTTAGTTACTTTGGAAAAAAAAATATTTTTTTAGTTATTTTGGAAAAAAAAATATTTTTTTAGTTACTTTGGAAAAAAAAATATTTTTTAGTTACTTTGGAAAAAAAAATATTTTTTTAGTTACTTTGGAAAAAAAATATTTTTTTAGTTACTTTGGAAAAAAAATATTTTTTTAGTTACTTTGGAAAAAAAATATTTTTTTAGTTTCTTTGGAAAAAAAAATATTTTTTTAGTTACTTTGGAAAAAAAAATATTTTTTTAGTTACTTTGGAAAAAAAAATATTTTTTTAGTTACTTTGGAAAAAAAAATATTTTTTTAGTTACTTTGGAAAAAAAAATATTTTTTTAGTTACTTTGGAAAAAAAAAATATTTTTTTAGTTACTTTGGAAAAAAAAATATTTTTTTAGTTTCTTTGGAAAAAAAAATATTTTTTTAGTTACTTTGGGAAAAAATATATTTTTTTAGTTACTTTGGAAAAAAAAATATTTTTTTAGTTTCTTTGGAAAAAAAAATATTTTTTTAGTTACTTTGGAAAAAAAAAATTTTTTTAGTTACTTTGGAAAAAAAAATATTTTTTTAGTTACTTTGGGAAAAAAAATATTTTTTTAGTTACTTTGGAAAAAAAAATATTTTTTTAGTTACTTTGGAAAAAAAAATATTTTTTTAGTTACTTTGGGAAAAAAAATAATTTTTTAGTTACTTTGGAAAAATTTTTTTTTTTTTAGTTACTTTGGAAAAAAAAATATTTTTTTAGTTTCTTTGGAAAAAAATTTTTTTTTTTAGTTACTTTGGAAAAAAAATATTTTTTTTAGTTACTTTGGAAAAAAAAATATTTTTTTAGTTTCTTTGGAAAAAAAAAAATTTTTTAGTTAATTTGGAAAAAAAAATATTTTTTTAGTTTCTTTGGAAAAAAAAATATTTTTTTAGTTACTTTGGAAAAAAAAATATTTTTTTAGTTACTTTGGAAAAAAAAATATTTTTTTAGTTACTTTGGAAAAAAAAATATTTTTTTAGTTACTTTGGAAAAAAAATATTTTTTTAGTTACTTTGGAAAAAAAAATATTTTTTTAGTTATTTTGGAAAAAAAAATATTTTTTTAGTTACTTTGGGAAAAAAAATATTTTTTAGTTACTTTGGAAAAAAAAATATTTTTTTAGTTACTTTGGAAAAAAAATATTTTTTTAGTTACTTTGGAAAAAAAATATTTTTTTAGTTACTTTGGAAAAAAAATATTTTTTTAGTTTCTTTGGAAAAAAAAATATTTTTTTAGTTACTTTGGAAAAAAATATATTTTTTTAGTTACTTTGGAAAAAAAAATATTTTTTTAGTTACTTTGGAAAAAAAAATATTTTTTTAGTTACTTTGGAAAAAAAAATATTTTTTTAGTTACTTTGGAAAAAAAAATATTTTTTTTAGTTACTTTGGAAAAAAAAATATTTTTTTAGTTACTTTGGAAAAAAAAATATTTTTTTAGTTACTTTGGAAAAAAAAATATTTTTTTAGTTACTTTGGAAAAAAAAATATTTTTTTAGTTACTTTGGAAAAAAAAATTTTTTTTTAGTTACTTTGGAAAAAAAAAATTTTTTTAGTTACTTTGGAAAAAAAAAAATTTTTTTAGTTACTTTGGAAAAAAAAATATTTTTTTAGTTATTTTGGAAAAAAAAATATTTTTTTAGTTACTTTGGAAAAATTTTTTTTTTTTAAATTACTTTGAAAAAAAAAATAATTTTTTAGTTACTTTGGAAAAAAAATATATTTTTTAGTTACTTTGGAAAAAAAAATATTTTTTAGTTACTTTGGAAAAAAATTTTTTTTTTTAGTTACTTTGGAAAAAAAAATATTTTTTTAGTTACTTTGGAAAAAAAATATATTTTTTAGTTACAAAAAAAAAAAATTTTTTAGTTACTTTGGAAAAAATAATATTTTTTTAGTTTCTTTGGAAAAAAAAACATTTTTTTAGTTACTTTGGAAAAAAAAAAATTTTTTAGTTACTTTGGAAAAAAAATATTTTTTTAGTTACTTTGGAAAAAAAAATATTTTTTTAGTTACTTTGGAAAAAAAAATATTTTTTTAGTTACTTTGGAAAAAAAAATATTCTTTTAGTTACTTTGGAAAAAAAAATATTTTTTTAGTTACTTTGGAAAAAAAAATATGTTTTTAGTTACTTTGGGAAAAAAAATATTTTTTTAGTTACTTTGGAAAAAAAAATATTTTTTTAGTTTCTTTGGAAAAAAAAATATTTTTTTAGTTACTTTGGAAAAAAAAATATTTTTTTAGTTACTTTGGAAAAAAAAATATTTTTTTAGTTACTTTGGAAAAAAAATATTTTTTTAGTTACTTTGGAAAAAAAATATTTTTTTTAGTTACTTTGGAAAAAAAAATATTTTTTTAGTTACTTTGGAAAAAAAAAATTTTTTTTAGTTACTTTGGAAAAAAAAATTTTTTTTAGTTACTTTGGAAAAAAAAATATTTTTTTAATTTCTTTGGAAAAAAAAATATTTTTTTAGTTACTTTGGAAAAAAATATATATTTTTTAGTTACTTTGGAAAAAAAATTATTTTTTTAGTTACTTTGGGAAAAAAAATATTTTTTTAGTTACTTTGGAAAAAAATATTTTTTTAGTTACTTTGGAAAAAAAAATATTTTTTTAGTTACTTTGGAAAATAAATTATTTTTTTAGTTACTTTGGAAAAAAAAATATTTATTTAGTTACTTTGGAAAAAAAAATATTTTTTTAGTTTCTTTGGAAAAAAAAAAATTTTTTAGTTACTTTGGAAAAAAAAATATTTTTTTAGTTTCTTTGGAAAAAAAAATATTTTTTTAGTTACTTTGGAAAAAAAAATATTTTTTTAGTTACTTTGGAAAAAAAAATATTTTTTTAGTTACTTTGGAAAAAAAATATTTTTTTAGTTACTTTGGAAAAAAAAATATTTTTTTAGTTACTTTGGAAAAAAAATATTTTTTTAGTTACTTTGGAAAAAAAATATTTTTTTAGTTTCTTTGGAAAAAAAAAAAATTTTTTAGTTACTTTGGAAAAAAAAATATTTTTTTAGTTACTTTGGAAAAAAAAATATTTTTTTAGTTACTTTGGAAAAAAAATATTTTTTTAGTTACTTTGGAAAAAAAAATATTTTTTTAGTTACTTTGGAAAAAAAAATATTTTTTTTAGTTACTTTGGAAAAAAAAATATTTTTTTAGTTACTTTGGAAAAAAAAATATTTTTTTAGTTACTTTGGAAAAAAAAATATTTTTTTAGTTACTTTGGAAAAAAAATATATTTTTTTAGTTACTTTGGAAAAAAAATATTTTTTTAGTTACTTTGGAAAAAAAATATTTTTTTAGTTACTTTGGAAAAAAAAATATTTTTTTAGTTACTTTGGAAAAAAAAATATTTTTTTAGTTACTTTGGAAAAAAAAATATTTTTTTAGTTACTTTGGAAAAAAAAATATTTTTTTAGTTTCTTTGGAAAAAAAAATATTTTTTTAGTTACTTTGGGAAAAAAAAAATTTTTTTAGTTACTTTGGAAAAAAAAATATTTTTTTAGTTTCTTTGGAAAAAAAAATATTTTTTTAGTTACTTTGGAAAAAAAATATTTTTTTAGTTACTTTGGAAAAAAAAATATTTTTTTAGTTACTTTGGAAAAAAATATATTTTTTTAGTTACTTTGGAAAAAAAATATTTTTTTAGTTACTTTGGAAAAAAAAATATTTTTTTAGTTACTTTGGAAAAAAAAATATTTTTTTAGTTACTTTGGAAAAAAAAAATTTTTTTTAGTTACTTTGGAAAAAAAATAATTTTTTAGTTACTTTGGAAAAAAAAAATTTTTTTTAGTTACTTTGGAAAAAATAAATATTTTTTTAGTTATTTTGGAAAAAAAAATATTTTTTTAGTTACTTTGGAAATTTTTTTTTTTTTTTAATTACTTTGGAAAAAAAAATAATTTTTTAGTTTCTTTGGAAAAAAAAATATTTTTTTAGTTACTTTGGAAAAAAAAATATTTTTTTAGTTACTTTGGAAAAAAAAATATTTTTTTAGTTACTTTGGAAAAAAAAATATTGTTTTAGTTACTTTGGAAAAAAAAATATTTTTTTAGTTACTTTGGAAAAAAAAATATTTTTTTAGTTACTTTGGAAAAAAAATATTTTTTTAGTTACTTTGGAAAAAAAATATTTTTTTAGTTACTTTGGAAAAAAAAATATTTTTTTAGTTACTTTGGAAAAAAAAATATTTTTTTAGTTTCTTTGGAAAAAAAAATATTTTTTTAGTTACTTTGGAAAAAAAAATTTTTTTTTAGTTACTTTGGAAAAAAAATATTTTTTTAGTTTCTTTGGAAAAAAAAAAAAATTTAGTTACTTTGGAAAAAAAAATATTTTTTTAGTTTCTTTGGAAAAAAAAATATTTTTTTAGTTACTTTGGAAAAGAAAATATTTTTTTAGTTACTTTGGAAAAAAAAATATTTTTTTAGTTACTTTGGAAAAAAAAATATTTTTTTAGTTACTTTGGAAAAAAAATATTTTTTTAGTTACTTTGGAAAAAAAATATTTTTTTAGTTACTTTGGAAAAAAAATATTTTTTTAGTTACTTTGGAAAAAAAAATATTTTTTTAGTTACTTTGGAAAAAAAAAATTTTTTTTAGTTACTTTGGAAAAAAAAATTTTTTTTAGTTACTTTGGAAAAAAAAATATTTTTTTAGTTACTTTGGAAAAAAAAAAAAAATTTTAATTACTTTGGAAAAATTTTTTTTTTTAGTTACTTTGGAAAAAAAAAAAAATTTTTAGTTACTTTGGAAAAAAAAATATTTTTTTAGTTACTTTGGAAAAAAAAATATTTTTTTAGTTACTTTGGAAAAAAAAATATTTTTTTAGTTACTTTGGAAAAAAAAATATTTTTTTAGTTACTTTGGAAAAAAAAATTTTTTTTAGTTACTTTGGAAAAAAAAAAAAATTTTTAGTTTCTTTGGAAAAAAAAATTTTTTTTTAGTTACTTTGGAAAAAAAAAAATTTTTTTAGTTTCTTTGGAAAAAAAATATTTTTTTAGTTACTTTGGAAAAAAAAATATTTTTTTAGTTACTTTGGAAAAAAAAATTTTTTTTAGTTACTTTGGAAAAAAAAAAATTTTTTTAGTTACTTTGGAAAAAAAAATATTTTTTTAGTTACTTTGGAAAAAAAAATATTTTTTTAGTTACTTTGGAAAAAAAAATATTTTTTTAGTTACTTTGGAAAAAAAAATATTTTTTTAGTTACTTTGGGAAAAAAAATATTTTTTTAGTTACTTTGGAAAAAAATAATATTTTTTTAGTTACTTTGGAAAAAAAAATATTTTTTTAGTTACTTTGGGAAAAAAAATAATTTTTTAGTTACTTTGGAAAAAAAAAATTTTTTTTAGTTACTTTGGAAAAAAAAATATTTTTTTAGTTTCTTTGGAAAAAAAAATATTTTTTTAGTTACTTTGGAAAAAAAAAAAATTTTTTAGTTACTTTGGAAAAAAAAATATTTTTTTAGTTTCTTTGGAAAAAAAATAAATTTTTAGTTACTTTGGAAAAAAAAATATTTTTTTAGTTTCTTTGGAAAAAAAAATATTTTTTTAGTTACTTTGGAAAAAAAAATATTTTTTTAGTTACTTTGGAAAAAAAAATATTTTTTTAGTTACTTTGGAAAAAAAAATATTTTTTTAGTTACTTTGGAAAAAAAATATTTTTTTAGTTACTTTGGAAAAAAAAATATTTTTTTAGTTATTTTGGAAAAAAAAATATTTTTTTAGTTACTTTGGAAAAAAAAATATTTTTTAGTTACTTTGGAAAAAAAAATATTTTTTTAGTTACTTTGGAAAAAAAATATTTTTTTAGTTACTTTGGAAAAAAAATATTTTTTTAGTTACTTTGGAAAAAAAATATTTTTTTAGTTTCTTTGGAAAAAAAAATATTTTTTTAGTTACTTTGGAAAAAAAAATATTTTTTTAGTTACTTTGGAAAAAAAAATATTTTTTTAGTTACTTTGGAAAAAAAAATATTTTTTTAGTTACTTTGGAAAAAAAAATATTTTTTTAGTTACTTTGGAAAAAAAAAATTTTTTTTTAGTTACTTTGGAAAAAAAAATATTTTTTTAGTTTCTTTGGAAAAAAAAATATTTTTTTAGTTACTTTGGGAAAAAATATATTTTTTTAGTTACTTTGGAAAAAAAAATATTTTTTTAGTTTCTTTGGAAAAAAAAAATTTTTTTAGTTACTTTGGAAAAAAAAAATTTTTTTAGTTACTTTGGAAAAAAAAATATTTTTTTAGTTACTTTGGGAAAAAATATATTTTTTTAGTTACTTTGGAAAAAAAAATATTTTTTTAGTTACTTTGGAAAAAAAAATATTTTTTTAGTTACTTTGGGAAAAAAAATAATTTTTTAGTTACTTTGGAAAAATTTTTTTTTTTTTAGTTACTTTGGAAAAAAAAATATTTTTTTAGTTTCTTTGGAAAAAAATTTTTTTTTTTAGTTACTTTGGAAAAAAAATATTTTTTTTAGTTACTTTGGAAAAAAAAATATTTTTTTAGTTTCTTTGGAAAAAAAAAATTTTTTTAGTTACTTTGGAAAAAAAAATATTTTTTTAGTTTCTTTGGAAAAAAAAATATTTTTTTAGTTACTTTGGAAAAAAAAATATTTTTTTAGTTACTTTGGAAAAAAAAATATTTTTTTAGTTACTTTGGAAAAAAAAATATTTTTTTAGTTACTTTGGAAAAAAAATATTTTTTTAGTTACTTTGGAAAAAAAAATATTTTTTTAGTTATTTTGGAAAAAAAAATATTTTTTTAGTTACTTTGGGAAAAAAAATATTTTTTAGTTACTTTGGAAAAAAAAATATTTTTTTAGTTACTTTGGAAAAAAAATATTTTTTTAGTTACTTTGGAAAAAAAATATTTTTTTAGTTACTTTGGAAAAAAAATATTTTTTTAGTTTCTTTGGAAAAAAAAATATTTTTTTAGTTACTTTGGAAAAAAATATATTTTTTTAGTTACTTTGGAAAAAAAAATATTTTTTTAGTTACTTTGGAAAAAAAAATATTTTTTTAGTTACTTTGGAAAAAAAAATATTTTTTTAGTTACTTTGGAAAAAAAAATATTTTTTTTAGTTACTTTGGAAAAAAAAATATTTTTTTAGTTACTTTGGAAAAAAAAATATTTTTTTAGTTACTTTGGAAAAAAAAATATTTTTTTAGTTACTTTGGAAAAAAAAATATTTTTTTAGTTACTTTGGAAAAAAAAATTTTTTTTTAGTTACTTTGGAAAAAAAAAATTTTTTTAGTTACTTTGGAAAAAAAAAAATTTTTTTAGTTACTTTGGAAAAAAAAATATTTTTTTAGTTATTTTGGAAAAAAAAATATTTTTTTAGTTACTTTGGAAAAATTTTTTTTTTTTAAATTACTTTGAAAAAAAAAATAATTTTTTAGTTACTTTGGAAAAAAAATATATTTTTTAGTTACTTTGGAAAAAAAAATATTTTTTAGTTACTTTGGAAAAAAATTTTTTTTTTTAGTTACTTTGGAAAAAAAAATATTTTTTTAGTTACTTTGGAAAAAAAATATATTTTTTAGTTACAAAAAAAAAAAATTTTTTAGTTACTTTGGAAAAAATAATATTTTTTTAGTTTCTTTGGAAAAAAAAACATTTTTTTAGTTACTTTGGAAAAAAAAAATTTTTTTAGTTACTTTGGAAAAAAAATATTTTTTTAGTTACTTTGGAAAAAAAAATATTTTTTTAGTTACTTTGGAAAAAAAAATATTTTTTTAGTTACTTTGGAAAAAAAAATATTCTTTTAGTTACTTTGGAAAAAAAAATATTTTTTTAGTTACTTTGGAAAAAAAAATATGTTTTTAGTTACTTTGGGAAAAAAAATATTTTTTTAGTTACTTTGGAAAAAAAAATATTTTTTTAGTTTCTTTGGAAAAAAAAATATTTTTTTAGTTACTTTGGAAAAAAAAATATTTTTTTAGTTACTTTGGAAAAAAAAATATTTTTTTAGTTACTTTGGAAAAAAAATATTTTTTTAGTTACTTTGGAAAAAAAATATTTTTTTTAGTTACTTTGGAAAAAAAAATATTTTTTTAGTTACTTTGGAAAAAAAAATTTTTTTTTAGTTACTTTGGAAAAAAAAAATTTTTTTTAGTTACTTTGGAAAAAAAAATATTTTTTTAATTTCTTTGGAAAAAAAAATATTTTTTTAGTTACTTTGGAAAAAAATATATATTTTTTAGTTACTTTGGAAAAAAAATTATTTTTTTAGTTACTTTGGGAAAAAAAATATTTTTTTAGTTACTTTGGAAAAAAATATTTTTTTAGTTACTTTGGAAAAAAAAATATTTTTTTAGTTACTTTGGAAAATAAATTATTTTTTTAGTTACTTTGGAAAAAAAAATATTTATTTAGTTACTTTGGAAAAAAAAATATTTTTTTAGTTTCTTTGGAAAAAAAAAAATTTTTTAGTTACTTTGGAAAAAAAAATATTTTTTTAGTTTCTTTGGAAAAAAAAATATTTTTTTAGTTACTTTGGAAAAAAAAAATTTTTTTTAGTTACTTTGGAAAAAAAAATATTTTTTTAGTTACTTTGGAAAAAAAATATTTTTTTAGTTACTTTGGAAAAAAAAATATTTTTTTAGTTACTTTGGAAAAAAAATATTTTTTTAGTTACTTTGGAAAAAAAATATTTTTTTAGTTTCTTTGGAAAAAAAAAAATTTTTTTAGTTACTTTGGAAAAAAAAATATTTTTTTAGTTACTTTGGAAAAAAAAATATTTTTTTAGTTACTTTGGAAAAAAAATATTTTTTTAGTTACTTTGGAAAAAAAAATATTTTTTTAGTTACTTTGGAAAAAAAAATATTTTTTTTAGTTACTTTGGAAAAAAAAATATTTTTTTAGTTACTTTGGAAAAAAAAATATTTTTTTAGTTACTTTGGAAAAAAAAATATTTTTTTAGTTACTTTGGAAAAAAAATATATTTTTTTAGTTACTTTGGAAAAAAAATATTTTTTTAGTTACTTTGGAAAAAAAATATTTTTTTAGTTACTTTGGAAAAAAAAATATTTTTTTAGTTACTTTGGAAAAAAAATATTTTTTTAGTTACTTTGGAAAAAAAAATATTTTTTTAGTTACTTTGGAAAAAAAAATATTTTTTTAGTTTCTTTGGAAAAAAAAATATTTTTTTAGTTACTTTGGGAAAAAAAATATTTTTTTAGTTACTTTGGAAAAAAAAATATTTTTTTAGTTTCTTTGGAAAAAAAAATATTTTTTTAGTTACTTTGGAAAAAAAATATTTTTTTAGTTACTTTGGAAAAAAAAATATTTTTTTAGTTACTTTGGAAAAAAATATATTTTTTTAGTTACTTTGGAAAAAAAATATTTTTTTAGTTACTTTGGAAAAAAAAATATTTTTTTAGTTACTTTGGAAAAAAAAATATTTTTTTAGTTACTTTGGAAAAAAAAAATTTTTTTTAGTTACTTTGGAAAAAAAATAATTTTTTAGTTACTTTGGAAAAAAAAAATTTTTTTTAGTTACTTTGGAAAAAATAAATATTTTTTTAGTTATTTTGGAAAAAAAAATATTTTTTTAGTTACTTTGGAAATTTTTTTTTTTTTTTAATTACTTTGGAAAAAAAAATAATTTTTTAGTTACTTTGGAAAAAAAATATTTTTTTTAGTTACTTTGGAAAAAAAAATATTTTTTAGTTACTTTGGAAAAAAAAAAAATTTTTTAGTTACTTTGGAAAAAAAAATATTTTTTTAGTTACTTTGGAAAAAAAATATATTTTTTAGTTACAAAAAAAAAAAAATTTTTAGTTACTTTGGAAAAAATAATATTTTTTTAGTTTCTTTGGAAAAAAAAAACATTTTTTTAGTTACTTTGGAAAAAAATATTTTTTTTAGTTACTTTGGAAAAAAAATATTTTTTTAGTTACTTTGGAAAAAAAAATATTTTTTTAGTTACTTTGGAAAAAAAAATATTTTTTTAGTTACTTTGGAAAAAAAAATATTCTTTTAGTTACTTTGGAAAAAAAAATATTTTTTTAGTTACTTTGGAAAAAAAAATATTTTTTTAGTTACTTTGGAAAAAAAAATATTTTTTTAGTTACTTTGGAAAAAAAAATATTTTTTTAGTTTCTTTGGAAAAAAAAATATTTTTTTAGTTACTTTGGAAAAAAAAATATTTTTTTAGTTACTTTGGAAAAAAAAAAATTTTTTTAGTTACTTTGGAAAAAAAAAATTTTTTTTAGTTACTTTGGAAAAAAAAATATTTTTTTAGTTACTTTGGAAAAAAAAAATTTTTTTTAGTTACTTTGGAAAAAAAAATATTTTTTTAGTTTCTTTGGAAAAAAAATATTTTTTTTAGTTACTTTGGAAAAAAAAATATTTTTTTAGTTTCTTTGGAAAAAAAAATATTTTTTTAGTTACTTTGGAAAAAAAAATATTTTTTTAGTTACTTTGGAAAAAAAAATATTTTTTTAGTTTCTTTGGAAAAAAAAATATTTTTTTAGTTTCTTTGGAAAAAAAATATTTTTTTTAGTTACTTTGGAAAAAAAAATATTTTTTTAGTTTCTTTGGAAAAAAAAAATATTTTTTTAGTTACTTTGGAAAAAAAAATATTTTTTTAGTTACTTTGGAAAAAAAAATATTTTTTTAGTTTCTTTGGAAAAAAAAATATTTTTTTAGTTACTTTGGAAAAAAATATATATTTTTTAGTTACTTTGGAAAAAAATTTGTTTTTTTAGTTACTTTGGGAAAAAAAATATTTGTTTAGTTACTTTGGAAAAAAATATTTTTTTAGTTACTTTGGAAAAAAAAATATTTTTTTAGTTACTTTGGAAAATAAATTATTTTTTTAGTTACTTTGGAAAAAAAAATATTTATTTAGTTACTTTGGAAAAAAAAATATTTTTTTAGTTTCTTTGGAAAAAAAAAATTTTTTTAGTTACTTTGGAAAAAAAAATATTTTTTTAGTTTCTTTGGAAAAAAAAATATTTTTTTAGTTACTTTGGAAAAAAAATATTTTTTTTAGTTACTTTGGAAAAAAAAATATTTTTTTAGTTACTTTGGAAAAAAAAATATTTTTTTAGTTACTTTGGAAAAAAAAAATATTTTTTTAGTTACTTTGGAAAAAAAATATTTTTTTAGTTACTTTGGAAAAAAAAAAAATGTTTTAGTTACTTTGGAAAAAAAAATATTTTTTTAGTTACTTTGGAAAAAAAAATATTTTTTTAGTTACTTTGGAAAAAAAATATTTTTTTAGTTACTTTGGAAAAAAAAAATTTTTTTTAGTTACTTTGGAAAAAAAAATATTTTTTTAGTTACTTTGGAAAAAAAAATATTTTTTTAGTTACTTTGGAAAAAAAAATATTTTTTTAGTTACTTTGGAAAAAAAAATATTTTTTTAGTTACTTTGGAAAAAAATATATATTTTTTTAGTTTCTTTGGAAAAAAAAATATTTTTTTAGTTACTTTGAAAAAAAAATATTTTTTTAGTTACTTTGGAAAAAAAAATATTTTTTTAGTTACTTTGGGAAAAAAAATATTTTTTTAGTTACTTTGGAAAAAAAATATTTTTTTAGTTACTTTGGAAAAAAAAATAATTTTTTAGTTACTTTGGAAAAAAAAATATTTTTTTAGTTACTTTGGGAAAAAAAATATTCTTTTAGTTACTTTGGAAAAAAAAATATTTTTTTAGTTACTTTGGAAAAAAAAATATTTTTTTAGTTACTTTGGAAAAAAAAATATTTTTTTAGTTACTTTGGAAAAAAAAATATTTTTTTAGTTACTTTGGAAAAAAAAATATTTTTTTAGTTACTTTGGAAAAAAATATATTTTTTTTTAGTTTCTTTGGAAAAAAAAATATTTTTTTAGTTACTTTGAAAAAAAAATATTTTTTTAGTTACTTTGGAAAAAAAATATTTTTTTAGTTACTTTGGGAAAAAAAATATTTTTTTAGTTACTTTGGAAAAAAAATATTTTTTTAGTTACTTTGGAAAAAAAAATAATTTTTTAGTTACTTTGGAAAAAAAAATATTTTTTTAGTTACTTTGGAAAAAAAAATATTCTTTTAGTTACTTTGGAAAAAAAAATATTTTTTTAGTTACTTTGGAAAAAAAAATATTTTTTTAGTTACTTTGGAAAAAAAAATATTTTTTTAGTTACTTTGGAAAAAAAAATATTTTTTTAGTTTCTTTGGAAAAAAAAATATTTTTTTAGTTTCTTTGGAAAAAAAAAATATTTTTTAGTTACTTTGGAAAAAAAAATATTTTTTTAGTTACTTTGGAAAAAAAAATATTTTTTTAGTTACTTTGGAAAAAAAAAATATTTTTTTAGTTACTTTGGAAAAAAAATATTTTTTTAGTTACTTTGGAAAAAAAAAATGTTTTAGTTACTTTGGAAAAAAAAATATTTTTTTAGTTACTTTGGAAAAAAAAATATTTTTTTAGTTACTTTGGAAAAAAAATATTTTTTTAGTTACTTTGGAAAAAAAAAATATTTTTTTAGTTACTTTGGAAAAAAAAATATTTTTTTAGTTACTTTGGAAAAAAAAATATTTTTTTAGTTACTTTGGAAAAAAATATATATTTTTTTAGTTTCTTTGGAAAAAAAAATATTTTTTTAGTTACTTTGAAAAAAAAATATTTTTTTAGTTACTTTGGAAAAAAAAATATTTTTTTAGTTACTTTGGGAAAAAAAATATTTTTTTAGTTACTTTGGAAAAAAAATATTTTTTTAGTTACTTTGGAAAAAAAAATAATTTTTTAGTTACTTTGGAAAAAAAAATATTTTTTTAGTTACTTTGGAAAAAAAAATATTCTTTTAGTTACTTTGGAAAAAAAAATATTTTTTTAGTTACTTTGGAAAAAAAAATATTTTTTTAGTTACTTTGGAAAAAAAAATATTTTTTTAGTTACTTTGGAAAAAAAAATATTTTTTTAGTTTCTTTGGAAAAAAAAATATTTTTTTAGTTACTTTGGAAAAAAAAATATTTTTTTAGTTACTTTGGAAAAAAAAAATTTTTTTAGTTACTTTGGAAAAAAAAAATTTTTTTTTAGTTACTTTGGAAAAAAAAATATTTTTTTAGTTTCTTTGGAAAAAAAATATTTTTTTTAGTTACTTTGGAAAAAAAAATATTTTTTTAGTTTCTTTGGAAAAAAAAATATTTTTTTAGTTACTTTGGAAAAAAAAATATTTTTTTAGTTACTTTGGAAAAAAAAATATTTTTTTAGTTTCTTTGGAAAAAAAAATATTTTTTTAGTTACTTTGGAAAAAAATATATATTTTTTAGTTACTTTGGAAAAAAAATTGTTTTTTTAGTTACTTTGGGAAAAAAAATATTTTTTTAGTTACTTTGGAAAAAAATATTTTTTTAGTTACTTTGGAAAAAAAAATATTTTTTTAGTTACTTTGGAAAATAAATTATTTTTTTAGTTACTTTGGAAAAAAAAATATTTATTTAGTTACTTTGGAAAAAAAAATATTTTTTTAGTTTCTTTGGAAAAAAAAAAATTTTTTAGTTACTTTGGAAAAAAAAATATTTTTTTAGTTTCTTTGGAAAAAAAAATATTTTTTTAGTTACTTTGGAAAAAAAATATTTTTTTTAGTTACTTTGGAAAAAAAAATATTTTTTTAGTTACTTTGGAAAAAAAATATTTTTTTAGTTACTTTGGAAAAAAAAATATTTTTTTAGTTACTTTGGAAAAAAAAATTTTTTTTAGTTACTTTGGAAAAAAAAAATTTTTTTTAGTTACTTTGGAAAAAAAAATATTTTTTTAGTTCCTTTGGAAAAAATATATTTTTTTAGTTACTTTGGAAAAAAAAATATTTTTTTAGTTACTTTGGAAAAAAAAATATTTTTTTAGTTACTTTGGAAAAAAAAATATTTTTTTAGTTACTTTGGAAAAAAAAATATTTTTTTAGTTTCTTTGGAAAAAAAATTATTTTTTTAGTTACTTTGAAAAAAAAATATTTTTTTAGTTACTTTGGAAAAAAAAATATTTTTTTAGTTACTTTGGAAAAAAAAATATTTTTTTAGTTTCTTTGGAAAAAAAAATAATTTTTTAGTTACTTTGGAAAAAAAAATATTTTTTTAGTTACTTTGGAAAAAAAAATATTTTTTTAGTTACTTTGGAAAAAAAAAATATTTTTTTAGTTACTTTGGAAAAAAAATATTTTTTTAGTTACTTTGGAAAAAAAAAAATGTTTTAGTTACTTTGGAAAAAAAATATTTTTTTAGTTACTTTGGAAAAAAAAAATTTTTTTTAGTTACTTTGGAAAAAAAATATTTTTTTAGTTACTTTGGAAAAAAAAATATTTTTTTAGTTACTTTGGAAAAAAAAATATTTTTTTAGTTACTTTGGAAAAAAAAATATTTTTTTAGTTACTTTGGAAAAAAATATATATTTTTTTAGTTTCTTTGGAAAAAAAAATATTTTTTTAGTTACTTTGAAAAAAAAATATTTTTTTAGTTACTTTGGAAAAAAAAATATTTTTTTAGTTACTTTGGAAAAAAAATATTTTTTTAGTTACTTTGGAAAAAAAAATAATTTTTTAGTTACTTTGGAAAAAAAATAATTTTTTAGTTACTTTGGAAAAAAAAATATTTTTTTAGTTACTTTGGAAAAAAAATATTTTTTTTAGTTACTTTGGAAAAAAAAATATTTTTTTAGTTACTTTGGAAAAAAAAATATTTTTTTAGTTACTTTGGAAAAAAATATATATTTTTTTAGTTTCTTTGGAAAAAAAAATATTTTTTTAGTTACTTTGAAAAAAAATATTTTTTTAGTTACTTTGGAAAAAAAAATATTTTTTTAGTTACTTTGGGAAAAAAAATATTTTTTTAGTTACTTTGGAAAAAAAAATATTTTTTTAGTTTCTTTGGAAAAAAAAATATTTTTTTAGTTACTTTGGAAAAAAAAATATTTTTTTAGTTACTTTGGAAAAAAAAATATTTTTTTAGTTACTTTGGAAAAAAAAATATTTTTTTAGTTACTTTGGAAAAAAAATATTTTTTTAGTTACTTTGGAAAAAAAATATTTTTTTAGTTACTTTGGAAAAAAAAATATTTTTTTAGTTACTTTGGAAAAAAAAATATTTTTTTAGTTACTTTGGAAAAAAAATATTTTTTTAGTTACTTTGGAAAAAAAAATATTTTTTTAGTTACTTTGGAAAAAAAATATTTTTTTAGTTACTTTGGAAAAAAAAATATTTTTTTAGTTACTTTGGAAAAAATTTTTTTTTTTTTAGTTATTTTGGAAAAAAAACATTTTTTTAGTTACTTTGGAAAAAAAAATATTTTTTTAGTTTCTTTGGAAAAAAAAAATATTTTTTTAGTTACTTTGGAAAAAAAAATATTTTTTTAGTTACTTTGGAAAAAAAAATATTTTTTTAGTTACTTTGGAAAAAAAAATATTTTTTTAGTTAGTTTGGAAAAAAAAATATTGTTTTAGTTACTTTGGAAAAAAAAATTTTTTTAGTTACTTTGGAAAAAAAAAATATTTTTTTAGTTACTTTGGAAAAAAAATATTTTTTTAGTTACTTTGGAAAAAAAAAAAAAATTTTAATTACTTTGGAAAAAAAAAAATTTTTTAGTTACTTTGGAAAAAAAAAATTTTTTTTTAGTTACTTTGGAAAAAAAAATATTTTTTTAGTTACTTTGGAAAAAAAAAAATTTTTTTAGTTACTTTGGAAAAGAAAAATTTTTTTTAGTTACTTTGGAAAAAAAATATATTTTTTTAGTTACTTTGGAAAAAAAATATTTTTTTAGTTTCTTTGGAAAAAAAAATATTTTTTTAGTTACTTTGGAAAAAAAAATATTTTTTTAGTTACTTTGGAAAAAAATATTTTTTTAGTTACTTTGGAAAAAAAAATATTTTTTTAGTTTCTTTGGAAAAAAAAATATTTTTTTAGTTACTTTGGAAAAAAAAATATTTTTTTAGTTACTTTGGAAAAAAAATTATTTTTTTAGTTACTTTGGAAAAAAAAAAAATTTTAGTTTCTTTGGAAAAAAAAATATTTTTTTAGTTACTTTGGAAAAAAAAAATTTTTTTTAGTTTCTTTGGAAAAAAAAATATTTTTTTAGTTACTTTGGAAAAAAAAAATTTTTTTAGTTACTTTGGAAAAAAAAATATTTTTTTAGTTACTTTGGAAAAAAAAATTTTTTTTTAGTTTCTTTGGAAAAAAATATTTTTTTTTAGTTACTTTGGAAAAAAAAATATTTTTTTAGTTTCTTTGGAAAAAAAAATATTTTTTTAGTTACTTTGGGAAAAAAAATATTTTTTTAGTTACTTTGGAAAAAAAAATATTTTTTTAGTTTCTTTGGAAAAAAAAATATTTTTTTAGTTACTTTGGAAAAAAAAATATTTTTTTAGTTACTTTGGAAAAAAAAATATTTTTTTAGTTACTTTGGAAAAAAAAATTTTTTTTAGTTTCTTTGGGAAAAAAAATATTTTTTTAGTTACTTTGGAAAAAAAAATATTTTTTTAGTTACTTTGGAAAAAAAATATTTTTTTAGTTACTTTGGAAAAAAAAATATTTTTTTAGTTTCTTTGGAAAAAAAAATATTTTTTTAGTTACTTTGGAAAAAAAAATATTTTTTTAGTTACTTTGGAAAAAAAAATATTTTTTTAGTTACTTTGGAAAAAAAAAATATTTTTTTAGTTACTTTGGAAAAAAAATATTTTTTTAGTTACTTTGGAAAAAAAAATATTTTTTTAGTTACTTTGGAAAAAAAAAATATTTTTTT
>NW_027634928.1:0-41440 GCF_949748355.1 Melanostigma gelatinosum
AATATTTTTTTAGTTACTTTGGAAAAATTTTTTTTTTTTTAGTTACTTTGGAAAAAAAAATATTTTTTTAGTTACTTTGGAAAAAAAAATATTTTTTTAGTTACTTTGGAAAAAAAATATTTTTTTAGTTACTTTGGAAAAAAAAATATTTTTTTAGTTACTTTGGAAAAAAAAATATTTTTTTAGTTTCTTTGGAAAAAAAAAAAATTTTTTAGTTACTTTGGAAAAAAAAATATTTTTTTAGTTACTTTGGAAAAAAAATATTTTTTTAGTTACTTTGGAAAAAAAATATTTTTTTAGTTACTTTGGAAAAAAAAAAATTTTTTTAGTTACTTTGGAAAAAAAAAATTTTTTTTAGTTACTTTGGAAAAATAAATATTTTTTTAGTTACTTTGGAAAAAAAAATTTTTTTTTAGTTTCTTTGGAAAAAAAAAATTTTTTTAGTTACTTTGGAAAAAAAAATATTTTTTTAGTTACTTTGGAAAAAAAAATATTTTTTTAGTTACTTTGGAAAAAAAAATATTTTTTTAGTTTCTTTGGAAAAAAAAATATTTTTTTAGTTACTTTGGAAAAAAAAATATTTTTTTAGTTACTTTGGAAAAAAAAATATTTTTTTAGTTACTTTGGAAAAAAAAATATTTTTTTAGTTACTTTGGAAAAAAAATATTTTTTTAGTTACTTTGGAAAAAAAAATATTTTTTTAGTTACTTTGGAAAAAAAAAATTTTTTTAGTTACTTTGGAAAAAAAAATATTTTTTTAGTTACTTTGGGAAAAAAAAAATTTTTTTTAGTTACTTTGGAAAAAAAATATTTTTTTAGTTACTTTGGGAAAAAAAATATTTTTTTAGTTACTTTGGGGAAAAAAATATTTTTTTAGTTACTTTGGAAAAAAAAATATTTATTTAGTTACTTTGGAAAGAAAAATATTTTTTTAGTTACTTTGGGAAAAAAAATATTTTTTAGTTACTTTGGAAAAAAAAAATTTTTTTAGTTACTTTGGAAAAAAAAATATTTTTTTAGTTTCTTTGGAAAAAAAAATATTTTTTTAGTTACTTTGGAAAAAAAAAATTTTTTTTAGTTACTTTGGAAAAAAAAAATTTTTTTTAGTTACTTTGGAAAAAAAAATATTTTTTTAGTTACTTTGGAAAAAAAAAATTTTTTTAGTTACTTTGGGAAAAAAAATATTTTTTTAGTTACTTTGGAAAAAAAAATATTTTTTTAGTTACTTTGGAAAAAAAAAAAATTTTTAGTTACTTTGGGAAAAAAAATAATTTTTTAGTTACTTTGGAAAAAAAAAAAAATTTTTAGTTACTTTGGAAAAAAAAATATTTTTTTAGTTTCTTTGGAAAAAAAAATATTTTTTTAGTTACTTTGGGAAAAAAAATTTTTTTTTAGTTACTTTGGAAAAAAAAATATTTTTTTAGTTACTTTGGAAAAAAAAATATTTTTTTAGTTACTTTGGAAAAAAAAAATTTTTTTAGTTACTTTGGAAAAAAAAATATTTTTTTAGTTACTTTGGAAAAAAAAATATTTTTTTAGTTTCTTTGGAAAAAAAAAAAATTTTTTAGTTACTTTGGAAAAAAAAATATTTTTTTAGTTACTTTGGAAAAAAAATATTTTTTTAGTTACTTTGGAAAAAAAATATTTTTTTAGTTACTTTGGAAAAAAAATATTTTTTTTAGTTACTTTGGAAAAAAAAATATTTTTTTAGTTACTTTGGAAAAATAAATATTTTTTTAGTTACTTTGGAAAAAAAATATTTTTTTTAGTTTCTTTGGAAAAAAAAAATTTTTTTTAGTTACTTTGGAAAAAAAAATATTTTTTTAGTTACTTTGGAAAAAAAAATATTTTTTTAGTTACTTTGGAAAAAAAAATATTTTTTTAGTTTCTTTGGAAAAAAAAATATTTTTTTAGTTACTTTGGAAAAAAAAATATTTTTTTAGTTACTTTGGAAAAAAAAATATTTTTTTAGTTACTTTGGAAAAAAAAATATTTTTTTAGTTACTTTGGAAAAAAAATATTTTTTTAGTTACTTTGGAAAAAAAAAATTTTTTTTAGTTACTTTGGAAAAAAAAATATTTTTTTAGTTACTTTGGAAAAAAAAATTTTTTTTAGTTACTTTGGACAAAAAAATATTTTTTTAGTTACTTTGGAAAAAAAAATATTTTTTTAGTTACTTTGGAAAAAAAAATATTTTTTTAGTTACTTTGGGAAAAAAAAGTTTTTTTAGTTACTTTGGAAAAAAAATATTTTTTTAGTTACTTTGGGAAAAAAAATATTTTTTTAGTTACTTTGGGGAAAAAAATATTTTTTTAGTTACTTTGGAAAAAAAAATATTTATTTAGTTACTTTGGAAAGAAAAATATTTTTTTAGTTACTTTGGAAAAAAAAATATTTTTTTAGTTACTTTGGAAAAAAAAATATTTTTTTAGTTACTTTGGAAAACAAAATATTTTTTTAGTTACTTTGGAAAAAAAAATATTTTTTTAGTTACTTTGGAAAAAAAAATATTTTTTTAGTTACTTTGGGAAAAAAAAAATTTTTTAGTTACTTTGGAAAAAAAAAATTTTTTTAGTTACTTTGGAAAAAAAAATATTTTTTTAGTTTCTTTGGAAAAAAAAATATTTTTTTAGTTACTTTGGAAAAAAAAATTTTTTTTTAGTTACTTTGGAAAAAAAAATATTTTTTTAGTTACTTTGGAAAAAAAAATATTTTTTTAGTTACTTTGGAAAAAAAATATTTTTTTAGTTACTTTGGAAAAAAAAATATTTTTTTAGTTACTTTGGAAAAAAAAATATTTTTTTAGTTTCTTTGGAAAAAAAAAAAAATTTTTAGTTACTTTGGAAAAAAATATATTTTTTTAGTTACTTTGGAAAAAAAATATTTTTTTAGTTACTTTGGAAAAAAAATATTTTTTTAGTTACTTTGGAAAAAAAAATATTTTTTTAGTTACTTTGGAAAAAAAAATATTTTTTTAGTTACTTTGGAAAAATAAATATTTTTTTAGTTACTTTGGAAAAAAAAAAATTTTTTTAGTTTCTTTGGAAAAAAAATTTTTTTTTAGTTACTTTGGAAAAAAAAATATTTTTTTAGTTACTTTGGAAAAAAAAATATTTTTTTAGTTACTTTGGAAAAAAAAATATTTTTTTAGTTACTTTGGAAAAAAAAATATTTTTTTAGTTACTTTGGAAAAATAAATATTTTTTTAGTTACTTTGGAAAAAAAAAATATTTTTTTAGTTTCTTTGGGAAAAAAATTTTTTTTTAGTTACTTTGGAAAAAAAAATATTTTTTTAGTTACTTTGGAAAAAAAAATATTTTTTTAGTTACTTTGGAAAAAAAAATATTTTTTTAGTTACTTTGGAAAAAAAAATATTTTTTTAGTTACTTTGGAAAAAAAATTATTTTTTTAGTTACTTTGGAAAAAAATATATTTTTTTAGTTACTTTGGAAAAAAATATATTTTTTTAGTTTCTTTGGGAAAAAAATTTTTTTTTTAGTTACTTTGGAAAAAAAAATATTTTTTTAGTTACTTTGGAAAAAAAAATATTTTTTTAGTTACTTTGGAAAAAAAAAATTTTTTTAGTTACTTTGGAAAAAAAAATATTTTTTTAGTTACTTTGGAAAAAAAATATTTTTTTAGTTTCTTTGGAAAAAAAAAAAATTTTTTAGTTACTTTGGAAAAAAAAATATTTTTTTAGTTACTTTGGAAAAAAAATATTTTTTTAGTTACTTTGGAAAAAAAATATTTTTTTAGTTACTTTGGAAAAAAAATATTTTTTTTAGTTACTTTGGAAAAAAAAATATTTTTTTAGTTACTTTGGAAAAATAAATATTTTTTTAGTTACTTTGGAAAAAAAATATTTTTTTTAGTTTCTTTGGAAAAAAAAAATTTTTTTTAGTTACTTTGGAAAAAAAAATATTTTTTTAGTTACTTTGGAAAAAAAAATATTTTTTTAGTTACTTTGGAAAAAAAAATATTTTTTTAGTTTCTTTGGAAAAAAAAATATTTTTTTAGTTACTTTGGAAAAAAAAATATTTTTTTAGTTACTTTGGAAAAAAAAATATTTTTTTAGTTACTTTGGAAAAATAAATATTTTTTTAGTTACTTTGGAAAAAAAATATTTTTTTAGTTACTTTGGAAAAAAAAAATTTTTTTTAGTTACTTTGGAAAAAAAAATATTTTTTTAGTTACTTTGGAAAAAAAAATTTTTTTTAGTTACTTTGGACAAAAAAATATTTTTTTAGTTACTTTGGAAAAAAAAATATTTTTTTAGTTACTTTGGAAAAAAAAATATTTTTTTAGTTACTTTGGGAAAAAAAAGTTTTTTTAGTTACTTTGGAAAAAAAATATTTTTTTAGTTACTTTGGGAAAAAAAATATTTTTTTAGTTACTTTGGGGAAAAAAATATTTTTTTAGTTACTTTGGAAAAAAAAATATTTATTTAGTTACTTTGGAAAGAAAAATATTTTTTTAGTTACTTTGGAAAAAAAAATATTTTTTTAGTTACTTTGGAAAAAAAAATATTTTTTTAGTTACTTTGGAAAACAAAATATTTTTTTAGTTACTTTGGAAAAAAAAATATTTTTTTAGTTACTTTGGAAAAAAAAATATTTTTTTAGTTACTTTGGGAAAAAAAAAATTTTTTAGTTACTTTGGAAAAAAAAAATTTTTTTAGTTACTTTGGAAAAAAAAATATTTTTTTAGTTTCTTTGGAAAAAAAAATATTTTTTTAGTTACTTTGGAAAAAAAAATTTTTTTTTAGTTACTTTGGAAAAAAAAATATTTTTTTAGTTACTTTGGAAAAAAAAATATTTTTTTAGTTACTTTGGAAAAAAAATATTTTTTTAGTTACTTTGGAAAAAAAAATATTTTTTTAGTTACTTTGGAAAAAAAAATATGTTTTTAGTTTCTTTGGAAAAAAAAAAAATTTTTTAGTTACTTTGGAAAAAAAAATATTTTTTTAGTTACTTTGGAAAAAAAATATTTTTTTAGTTACTTTGGAAAAAAAATATTTTTTTAGTTACTTTGGAAAAAAAAATATTTTTTTAGTTACTTTGGAAAAAAAAATATTTTTTTAGTTACTTTGGAAAAATAAATATTTTTTTAGTTACTTTGGAAAAAAAAAAATTTTTTTAGTTTCTTTGGAAAAAAATTTTTTTTTTAGTTACTTTGGAAAAAAAAATATTTTTTTAGTTACTTTGGAAAAAAAAATATTTTTTTAGTTACTTTGGAAAAAAAAATATTTTTTTAGTTACTTTGGAAAAAAAAATATTTTTTTAGTTACTTTGGAAAAATAAATATTTTTTTAGTTACTTTGGAAAAAAAAAATATTTTTTTAGTTTCTTTGGGAAAAAAATTTTTTTTTAGTTACTTTGGAAAAAAAAATATTTTTTTAGTTACTTTGGAAAAAAAAATATTTTTTTAGTTACTTTGGAAAAAAAAATATTTTTTTAGTTACTTTGGAAAAAAAAATATTTTTTTAGTTACTTTGGAAAAAAAATTATTTTTTTAGTTACTTTGGAAAAAAATATATTTTTTTAGTTACTTTGGAAAAAAATATATTTTTTTAGTTTCTTTGGAAAAAAAAATATTTTTTTAGTTTCTTTGGAAAAAAAAATTTTTTTTTAGTTAATTTGGAAAAAAAAAAAATTTTTTAGTTACTTTGGAAAAAAAAATTTTTTTTTAGTTACTTTGGAAAAAAAAATATTTTTTTAGTTACTTTGGAAAAAAAAATATTTTTTTAGTTACTTTGGAAAAAAAAATATTTTTTTAGTTACTTTGGAAAAAAAAATATTTTTTTAGTTACTTTGGAAAAAAATATATTTTTTTAGTTACTTTGGAAAAAAAAATATTTTTTTAGTTACTTTGGAAAAAAAAATATTTTTTTAGTTACTTTGGAAAAAAAAATATTTTTTTAGTTACTTTGGAAAAAAAAATATTTTTTTAGTTACTTTGGAAAAAAAAAATATTTTTTAGTTTCTTTGGAAATTTTTTTTTTTTTTTAGTTACTTTGGAAAAAAAAATATTTTTTTAGTTTCTTTGGAAAAAAAAATATTTTTTTAGTTACTTTGGAAAAAAAAATATTTTTTTAGTTACTTTGGAAAAAAAAATATTTTTTTAGTTACTTTGGAAAAAAAAAATTTTTTTTAGTTACTTTGGAAAAAAAAATATTTTTTTAGTTACTTTGGAAAAAAAAATTTTTTTTAGTTACTTTGGACAAAAAAATATTTTTTTAGTTACTTTGGAAAAAAAAATATTTTTTTAGTTACTTTGGAAAAAAAAATATTTTTTTAGTTACTTTGGGAAAAAAAAGTTTTTTTAGTTACTTTGGAAAAAAAATATTTTTTTAGTTACTTTGGGAAAAAAAATATTTTTTTAGTTACTTTGGGGAAAAAAATATTTTTTTAGTTACTTTGGAAAAAAAAATATTTATTTAGTTACTTTGGAAAGAAAAATATTTTTTTAGTTACTTTGGAAAAAAAAATATTTTTTTAGTTACTTTGGAAAAAAAAATATTTTTTTAGTTACTTTGGAAAACAAAATATTTTTTTAGTTACTTTGGAAAAAAATATATTTTTTTAGTTACTTTGGAAAAAAAAATATTTTTTTAGTTACTTTGGAAAAAAAAATATTTTTTTAGTTACTTTGGAAAAAAAAATATTTTTTTAGTTACTTTGGAAAAAAAAATATTTTTTTAGTTACTTTGGAAAAAAAAATATTTTTTTAGTTACTTTGGAAAAAAAAAATTTTTTAGTTACTTTGGAAAAAAAATTTTTTTTTAGTTACTTTGGAAAAAAAAAAATTTTTTTAGTTACTTTGGGAAAAAAAATATTTTTTTAGTTACTTTGGAAAAAAAAATATTTTTTTAGTTACTTTGGAAAAAAAAATATTTTTTTAGTTACTTTGGAAAAAAATATATTTTTTTAGTTACTTTGGAAAAAAAAATATTTTTTTAATTACTTTGGAAAAAAAAATATTTTTTTAGTTACTTTGGAAAAAAAAATATTTTTTTAGTTACTTTGGAAAAAAAAATATTTTTTTAGTTACTTTGGAAAAAAAAAATTTTTTTTAGTTTCTTTGGAAAATTTTTTTTTTTTTAGTTACTTTGGAAAAAAATATATTTTTTTAGTTTCTTTGGAAAAAAAAATATTTTTTTAGTTACTTTGGAAAAAAAAATATTTTTTTAGTTACTTTGGAAAAAAAAAAAAATTTTAGTTACTTTGGAAAAAAAAATATTTTTTTAGTTTCTTTGGAAAAAAAAATATTTTTTTAGTTACTTTGGAAAAAAAAATATTTTTTTAGTTACTTTGGAAAAAAAAATATTTTTTTAGTTACTTTGGAAAAAAAATATTTTTTTAGTTACTTTGGGAAAAAAAATATTTTTTTAGTTACTTTGGGAAAAAAAATATTTTTTTAGTTACTTTGGAAAAAAAATATTTATTTAGTTACTTTGGAAAAAAAAATATTTTTTTAGTTACTTTGGAAAAAAAAATATTTTTTTAGTTACTTTGGAAAAAAAAATATTTTTTTAGTTACTTTGGAAAAAAATATATTTTTTTAGTTACTTTGGAAAAAAAAATATTTTTTTAGTTACTTTGGAAAAAAATTTATTTTTTTAGTTACTTTGGAAAAAAAAATATTTTTTTAGTTACTTTGGAAAAAAAAATATTTTTTTAGTTACTTTGGACAAAAAAATATTTTTTTAGTTACTTTGGAAAAAAAAATATTTTTTTAGTTACTTTGGAAAAAAAAAAATTTTTTTAGTTACTTTGGGAAAAAAAAATTTTTTTTAGTTACTTTGGAAAAAAAATATTGTTTTAGTTACTTTGGGAAAAAAAAAATATTTTTAGTTACTTTGGGAAAAAAAATATTTTTTTAGTTACTTTGGAAAAAAAAATATTTATTTAGTTACTTTGGAAAAAAAAATATTTTTTTAGTTACTTTGGAAAAAAAAATATTTTTTTAGTTACTTTGGAAAAAAAAATATTTTTTTAGTTACTTTGGAAAAAAAAATATTTTTTTAGTTACTTTGGAAAAAAAAATATTTTTTTAGTTACTTTGGAAAAAAAAATATTTTTTTAGTTACTTTGGAAAAAAAAAAATTTTTTTAGTTACTTTGGGAAAAAAAATAATTTTTTAGTTACTTTGGAAAAAAAAAATTTGTTTTAGTTACTTTGGAAAAAAAAATATTTTTTTAGTTTCTTTGGAAAAAAAAATATTTTTTTAGTTACTTTGGAAAAAAAATTTTTTTTTTAGTTACTTTGGAAAAAAAAATATTTTTTTAGTTACTTTGGAAAAAAAAATATTTTTTTAGTTACTTTGGAAAAAAAATATTTTTTTAGTTACTTTGGAAAAAAAAATATTTTTTTAGTTACTTTGGAAAAAAAAATATTTTTTTAGTTTCTTTGGAAAAAAAAAATTTTTTTAGTTACTTTGGAAAAAAAAATATTTTTTTAGTTACTTTGGAAAAAAAATATTTTTTTAGTTACTTTGGAAAAAAAATATTTTTTTAGTTACTTTGGAAAAAAAAAAATTTTTTTAGTTACTTTGGAAAAAAAAATTTTTTTTAGTTACTTTGGAAAAATAAATATTTTTTTAGTTACTTTGGAAAAAAAAATTTTTTTTTAGTTTCTTTGGAAAAAAAAATTTTTTTTTAGTTACTTTGGAAAAAAAAATATTTTTTTAGTTACTTTGGAAAAAAAAATATTTTTTTAGTTACTTTGGAAAAAAAAATATTTTTTTAGTTTCTTTGGAAAAAAAAATATTTTTTTAGTTACTTTGGAAAAAAAAATATTTTTTTAGTTACTTTGGAAAAAAAAATATTTTTTTAGTTACTTTGGAAAAAAAAATATTTTTTTAGTTACTTTGGAAAAAAAATATTTTTTTAGTTACTTTGGAAAAAAAAAATTTTTTTAGTTACTTTGGAAAAAAAAATATTTTTTTAGTTACTTTGGAAAAAAAAAATTTTTTTAGTTACTTTGGACAAAAAAATATTTTTTTAGTTACTTTGGAAAAAAAAATATTTTTTTAGTTACTTTGGAAAAAAAAATATTTTTTTAGTTACTTTGGGAAAAAAAAATTTTTTTTAGTTACTTTGGAAAAAAAATATTTTTTTAGTTACTTTGGGAAAAAAAATATTTTTTTAGTTACTTTGGGGAAAAAAATATTTTTTTAGTTACTTTGGAAAAAAAAATATTTATTTAGTTACTTTGGAAAGAAAAATATTTTTTTAGTTACTTTGGGAAAAAAAATATTTTTTAGTTACTTTGGAAAAAAAAAATTTTTTTAGTTACTTTGGAAAAAAAAATATTTTTTTAGTTTCTTTGGAAAAAAAAATATTTTTTTAGTTACTTTGGAAAAAAAAAAAATTTTTTAGTTACTTTGGAAAAAAAAAATTTTTTTTAGTTACTTTGGAAAAAAAAATTTTTTTTAGTTACTTTGGAAAAAAAAAATTTTTTTAGTTACTTTGGGAAAAAAAATATTTTTTTAGTTACTTTGGAAAAAAAAATATTTTTTTAGTTACTTTGGAAAAAAAAAAATTTTTTAGTTACTTTGGGAAAAAAAATAATTTTTTAGTTACTTTGGAAAAAAAAAATTTTTTTTAGTTACTTTGGAAAAAAAAATATTTTTTTAGTTTCTTTGGAAAAAAAAATATTTTTTTAGTTACTTTGGGAAAAAAAATTTTTTTTTAGTTACTTTGGAAAAAAAAATATTTTTTTAGTTACTTTGGAAAAAAAAATATTTTTTTAGTTACTTTGGAAAAAAAATATTTTTTTAGTTACTTTGGAAAAAAAAATATTTTTTTAGTTACTTTGGAAAAAAAAATATTTTTTTAGTTTCTTTGGAAAAAAAAAAAATTTTTAGTTACTTTGGAAAAAAAAATATTTTTTTAGTTACTTTGGAAAAAAAATATTTTTTTAGTTACTTTGGAAAAAAAATATTTTTTTAGTTACTTTGGAAAAAAAAAATTTTTTTTAGTTACTTTGGAAAAAAAAATATTTTTTTAGTTACTTTGGAAAAATAAATATTTTTTTAGTTACTTTGGAAAAAAAAAAAATTTTTTAGTTTCTTTGGAAAAAAAAAATTTTTTTTAGTTACTTTGGAAAAAAAAATATTTTTTTAGTTACTTTGGAAAAAAAATATTTTTTTAGTTACTTTGGAAAAAAAAATATTTTTTTAGTTTCTTTGGAAAAAAAAATATTTTTTTAGTTACTTTGGAAAAAAAAATATTTTTTTAGTTACTTTGGAAAAAAAAATATTTTTTTAGTTACTTTGGAAAAAAAAATATTTTTTTAGTTACTTTGGAAAAAAAATATTTTTTTAGTTACTTTGGAAAAAAAAAATTTTTTTTAGTTACTTTGGAAAAAAAAATATTTTTTTAGTTACTTTGGAAAAAAAAATTTTTTTTAGTTACTTTGGACAAAAAAATATTTTTTTAGTTACTTTGGAAAAAAAAATATTTTTTTAGTTACTTTGGAAAAAAAAATATTTTTTTAGTTACTTTGGGAAAAAAAAATTTTTTTAGTTACTTTGGAAAAAAAATATTTTTTTAGTTACTTTGGGAAAAAAAATATTTTTTTAGTTACTTTGGGGAAAAAAATATTTTTTTAGTTACTTTGGAAAAAAAAATATTTATTTAGTTACTTTGGAAAGAAAAATATTTTTTTAGTTACTTTGGAAAAAAAAATATTTTTTTAGTTACTTTGGAAAAAAAAATATTTTTTTAGTTACTTTGGAAAACAAAATATTTTTTTAGTTACTTTGGAAAAAAAAATATTTTTTTAGTTACTTTGGAAAAAAAAATATTTTTTTAGTTACTTTGGGAAAAAAAATTTTTTTTAGTTACTTTGGAAAAAAAAAATTTTTTTAGTTACTTTGGAAAAAAAAATATTTTTTTAGTTTCTTTGGAAAAAAAAATATTTTTTTAGTTACTTTGGAAAAAAAAAAATTTTTTTAGTTACTTTGGAAAAAAAAATATTTTTTTAGTTACTTTGGAAAAAAAAATATTTTTTTAGTTACTTTGGAAAAAAAATATTTTTTTAGTTACTTTGGAAAAAAAAATATTTTTTTAGTTACTTTGGAAAAAAAAATATTTTTTTAGTTTCTTTGGAAAAAAAAAAAATTTTTTAGTTACTTTGGAAAAAAAAATATTTTTTTAGTTACTTTGGAAAAAAAATATTTTTTTAGTTACTTTGGAAAAAAAATATTTTTTTAGTTACTTTGGAAAAAAAAATATTTTTTTAGTTACTTTGGAAAAAAAAATATTTTTTTAGTTACTTTGGAAAAATAAATATTTTTTTAGTTACTTTGGAAAAAAAAAAAAATTTTTAGTTTCTTTGGAAAAATTTTTTTTTTTTAGTTACTTTGGAAAAAAAAATATTTTTTTAGTTACTTTGGAAAAAAAAATATTTTTTTAGTTACTTTGGAAAAAAAAATATTTTTTTAGTTACTTTGGAAAAAAAAATATTTTTTTAGTTACTTTGGAAAAATAAATATTTTTTTAGTTACTTTGGAAAAAAAAATATTTTTTTAGTTACTTTGGAAAAAAAAATATTTTTTTAGTTACTTTGGAAAAAAAAATATTTTTTTAGTTACTTTGGAAAAAAAAATATTTTTTTAGTTACTTTGGAAAAAAAAATATTTTTTTAGTTACTTTGGAAAAAAAAATATTTTTTTAGTTACTTTGGAAAAAAAAATATTTTTTTAGTTACTTTGGAAAAAAAAAATATTTTTTAGTTTCTTTGGAAAAAAAAATTTTTTTTTAGTTACTTTGGAAAAAAAAATATTTTTTTAGTTTCTTTGGAAAAAAAAATATTTTTTTAGTTACTTTGGAAAAAAAAATATTTTTTTAGTTACTTTGGAAAAAAAAATATTTTTTTAGTTACTTTGGAAAAAAAAATATTTTTTTAGTTACTTTGGAAAAAAAAATATTTTTTTAGTTACTTTGGAAAAAAAAATATTTTTTTAGTTACTTTGGAAAAAAAATATTTTTTTAGTTACTTTGGAAAAAAAAATATTTTTTTAGTTACTTTGGAAAAAAAAAATTTTTTTTAGTTACTTTGGAAAAAAAAATATTTTTTTAGTTACTTTGGAAAAAAAAATATTTTTTTAGTTATTTTGGAAAAAAAAATATTTTTTTAGCTACTTTGGAAAAAAAAATATTTTTTTAGTTACTTTGGAAAAAAAAATATTTTTTTAGTTACTTTGGAAAAAAAAATATTTTTTTAGTTACTTTGGGAAAAAAAATATTTTTTTAGTTACTTTGGAAAAAAAAATATTTTTTTAGTTACTTTGGAAAAAAAAATATTTTTTTAGTTACTTTGGAAAAAAAAATATTTTTTTAGTTACTTTGGAAAAAAAAAATATTTTTTAGTTTCTTTGGAAAAAAAAAATTTTTTTTAGTTACTTTGGAAAAAAAAATATTTTTTTAGTTTCTTTGGAAAAAAAAATATTTTTTTAGTTACTTTGGAAAAAAAAATATTTTTTTAGTTACTTTGGAAAAAAAAATATTTTTTTAGTTACTTTGGAAAAAAAAATATTTTTTTAGTTACTTTGGAAAAAAAATATTTTTTTAGTTACTTTGGAAAAAAAAATTTTTTTTTAGTTACTTTGGAAAAAAAAATATTTTTTTAGTTTTTTGGAAAAAAAAAAAAAATTTTTAGTTACTTTGGAAAAAAAAATATTTTTTTAGTTACTTTGGAAAAAAAATATTTTTTTAGTTACTTTGGAAAAAAAAATATTTTTTTAGTTACTTTGGAAAAAAAAATATTTTTTTAGTTACTTTGGAAAAATAAAAAAATTTTTAGTTACTTTGGAAAAAAACATTTTTTTTTAGTTTCTTTGGAAAAAAAAATAATTTTTTAGTTACTTTGGAAAAAAATATATTTTTTTAGTTACTTTGGAAAAAAAAATATTTTTTTAGTTACTTTGGAAAAAAAAATATTTTTTTAGTTTCTTTGGAAAAAAAAATATTTTTTTAGTTACTTTGGAAAAAAAAATATTTTTTTAGTTACTTTGGAAAAAAAAATATTTTTTTAGTTACTTTGGAAAAAAAAATATTTTTTTAGTTACTTTGGAAAAAAAAAATTTTTTTTAGTTACTTTGGAAAAAAAAATTTTTTTTAGTTACTTTGGAAAAAAAAAAATTTTTTTAGTTACTTTGGAAAAAAAAATATTTTTTTAGTTACTTTGGAAAAAAAAATATTTTTTTAGTTACTTTGGGAAAAAAAATATTTTTTTAGTTACTTTGGAAAAAAAAATATTTTTTTAGTTACTTTGGAAAAAAAAATATTTTTTTAGTTACTTTGGAAAAAAAAATATTTTTTTAGTTACTTTGGAAAAAAAAATATTTTTTTAGTTACTTTGGAAAAAAAAATATTTTTTTAGTTACTTTGGAAAAAAAAATATTTTTTTAGTTACTTTGGAAAAAAAATTTTTTTTTTTAGTTACTTTGGAAAAAAAAATATTTTTTTAGTTTCTTTGGAAAAAAAAATATTTTTTTAGTTACTTTGGAAAAAAAAAAATGTTTTTTAGTTACTTTGGAAAAAAAAATTTTTTTTAGTTACTTTGGAAAAAAAAATATTTTTTTAGTTATTTTGGAAAAACAATTATTTTTTTAGTTACTTTGGAAAAAAAATATTTTTTTAGTTACTTTGGAAAAAAAATATTTTTTTAGTTACTTTGGAAAAAAAATATTTTTTTAGTTACTTTGGAAAAAAAAATATTTTTTTAGTTACTTTGGAAAAAAAAATATTTTTTTAGTTACTTTGGAAAAAAAAATATTTTTTTAGTTACTTTGGAAAAAAAAATATTTTTTTAGTTACTTTGGAAAAAAATATATTTTTTAGTTACTTTGGAAAAAAAAATATTTTTTTAGTTTCTTTGGAAAAAAAAATATTTTTTTAGTTACTTTGGAAAAAAAAATATTTTTTTAGTTACTTTGGAAAAAAAAATATTTTTTTAGTTACTTTGGAAAAAAAAATATTTTTTTAGTTACTTTGGAAAAAAAATATTTTTTTAGTTACTTTGGAAAAAAAAATATTTTTTTAGTTATTTTGGAAAAAAAAATATTTTTTTAGTTACTTTGGAAAATTTTTTTTTTTTTTAGTTACTTTGGAAAAAAAAATATTTTTTTAGTTCTTTGGAAAAAAAAATATTTTTTTAGTTACTTTGGAAAAAAAATATTTTTTTAGTTACTTTGGAAAAAAAAATATTTTTTTAGTTACTTTGGAAAAAAAAATATTTTTTTAGTTACTTTGGAAAAAAAAATATTTTTTTAGTTACTTTGGAAAAAAAAATATTTTTTTAGTTACTTTGGAAAAAAAAAATTTTTTAGTTACTTTGGAAATTTTTTTTTTTTTTTTAGTTACTTTGGAAATTTTTTTTTTTTTTTAGTTCTTTGGAAAAAAAAATATTTTTTTAGTTACTTTGGAAAAAAAAATATTTTTTTAGTTACTTTGGAAAAAAAATATTTTTTTAGTTACTTTGGAAAAAAAAATATTTTTTTAGTTACTTTGGAAAAAAAAATATTTTTTTAGTTACTTTGGAAAAAAGAATATTTTTTTAGTTACTTTGGAAAAAAATATATTTTTTTAGTTACTTTGGAAAAAAAAATATTTTTTTAGTTACTTTGGAAAAAAATTTTTTTTTTTTAGTTACTTTGGAAAAAAAATTATTTTTTTAGTTACTTTGGAAAAAAAAAAATTTTTTTAGTTATTTTGGAAAAAAAAATTTTTTTTTAGTTACTTTGGAAAAAAAAATATTTTTTTAGTTACTTTGGAAAAAAAAATATTTTTTTAGTTACTTTGGAAAAAAAAATATTTTTTTAGTTACTTTGGAAAAAAAAATATTTTTTTAGTTACTTTGGAAAAAAAAATATTTTTTTAGTTACTTTGGAAAAAAAAATATTTTTTTAGTTACTTTGGAAAAAAAAATATTTTTTTAGTTACTTTGGAAAAAAAAAATATTTTTTAGTTTCTTTGGAAAAAAATTTTTTTTTTTAGTTACTTTGGAAAAAAAAATTTTTTTTTAGTTTCTTTGGAAAAAAAAATATTTTTTTAGTTACTTTGGAAAAAAATATATTTTTTTAGTTACTTTGGAAAAAAAAATATTTTTTTAGTTACTTTGGAAAAAAAAATATTTTTTTAGTTACTTTGGAAAAAAAAATATTTTTTTAGTTACTTTGGAAAAAAAAATATTTTTTTAGTTACTTTGGAAAAAAAAATATTTTTTTAGTTACTTTGGAAAAAAAAATATTTTTTTAGTTACTTTGGAAAAAAAAATATTTTTTTAGTTACTTTGGAAAAAAAAATATTTTTTTAGTTACTTTGGAAAAAAAAAATTTTTTTTAGTTACTTTGGAAAAAAAAATATTTTTTTAGTTACTTTGGAAAAAAAAATATTTTTTTAGTTACTTTGGAAAAAAAAAATTTTTTTAGTTACTTTGGAAAAAAAAATATTTTTTTAGTTACTTTGGAAAAAAAAATATTTTTTTAGTTACTTTGGAAAAAAAAATATTTTTTTAGTTACTTTGGAAAAAAAAATATTTTTTTAGTTACTTTGGAAAAAAAAATATTTTTTTAGTTACTTTGGAAAAAAAAATATTTTTTTAGTTACTTTGGAAAAAAAAATATTTTTTTAGTTACTTTGGAAAAAAAAAATATTTTTTAGTTTCTTTGGAAAAATTTTTTTTTTTTAGTTACTTTGGAAAAAAATAATATTTTTTTAGTTACTTTGGAAAAAAAAATATTTTTTTAGTTACTTTGGAAAAAAAAATATTTTTTTAGTTACTTTGGAAAAAAAATATTTTTTTAGTTACTTTGGAAAAAAAAATATTTTTTTAGTTACTTTGGAAAAAAAAATATTTTTTTAGTTACTTTGGAAAAAAAAAATTTTTTTTAGTTACTTTGGAAAAAAAAATATTTTTTTAGTTACTTTGGAAAAAAAAATAATTTTTTAGTTACTTTGGAAAAAAAAATATTTTTTTAGTTACTTTGGAAAAAAAAATATTTTTTTAGTTACTTTGGAAAAAAAAATATTTTTTTAGTTTCTTTGGAAAAAAAAATATTTTTTTAGTTACTTTGGAAAAAAAAATATTTTTTTAGTTACTTTGGAAAAAAAAATATTTTTTTAGTTACTTTGGAAAAAAAAATATTTTTTTAGTTACTTTGGAAAAAAAATTTTTTTTTTAGTTACTTTGGAAAAAAATTTTTTTTTTTAGTTACTTTGGAAAAAAAAAAATTTTTTTAGTTACTTTGGAAAAAAAAATATTTTTTTAGTTACTTTGGAAAAAAAAATATTTTTTTAGTTACTTTGGGAAAAAAAATATTTTTTTAGTTACTTTGGAAAAAAAAATATTTTTTTAGTTACTTTGGAAAAAAAAATATTTTTTTAGTTACTTTGGAAAAAAAAATATTTTTTTAGTTACTTTGGAAAAAAAAATATTTTTTTAGTTACTTTGGAAAAAAAAATATTTTTTTAGTTACTTTGGAAAAAAAAATATTTTTTTAGTTACTTTGGAAAAAAAAATATTTTTTTAGTTACTTTGGAAAAAAAATATTTTTTTAGTTACTTTGGAAAAAAAATATTTTTTTAGTTACTTTGGAAAAAAAAATATTTTTTTAGTTACTTTGGAAAAAAAAATATTTTTTTAGTTACTTTGGAAAAAAAAATATTTTTTTAGTTTCTTTGGAAAAAAAAATATTTTTTTAGTTACTTTGGAAAAAAAAATATTTTTTTAGTTACTTTGGAAAAAAAAATATTTTTTTAGTTACTTTGGGAAAAAAAATATTTTTTTAGTTACTTTGGAAAAAAAAATATTTTTTTAGTTACTTTGGAAAAAAAAATATTTTTTTAGTTACTTTGGAAAAAAAAATATTTTTTTAGTTACTTTGGAAAAAAAAATATTTTTTTAGTTACTTTGGAAAAAAAAATATTTTTTTAGTTACTTTGGAAAAAAAAATATTTTTTTAGTTACTTTGGAAAAAAAAAAATTTTTTTAGTTACTTTGGAAAAAAAAATATTTTTTTAGTTTCTTTGGAAAAAAAAATATTTTTTTAGTTACTTTGGAAAAAAAAAAAAATTTTTTAGTTACTTTGGAAAAAAAAATATTTTTTTAGTTACTTTGGAAAAAAAAATATTTTTTTAGTTATTTTGGAAAAACAATTATTTTTTTAGTTACTTTGGAAAAAAAAATATTTTTTTAGTTACTTTGGAAAAAAAAATATTTTTTTAGTTACTTTGGAAAAAAAATATTTTTTTAGTTACTTTGGAAAAAAAATATTTTTTTAGTTACTTTGGAAAAAAAAATATTTTTTTAGTTACTTTGGAAAAAAAAATATTTTTTTAGTTACTTTGGAAAAAAAAAATTTTTTTAGTTACTTTGGAAAAAAAAAATTTTTTTAGTTTCTTTGGAAAAAAAAAATTTTTTTTAGTTACTTTGGAAAAAAAAATATTTTTTTAGTTACTTTGGAAAAAAAAATATTTTTTTAGTTACTTTGGAAAAAAAAATATTTTTTTAGTTACTTTGGAAAAAAAAATATTTTTTTAGTTACTTTGGAAAAAAAAATATTTTTTTAGTTACTTTGGAAAAAAAAATATTTTTTTAGTTACTTTGGAAAAAAAAATATTTTTTTAGTTACTTTGGAAAAAAAAATATTTTTTTAGTTACTTTGGAAAAAAAAATATTTTTTTAGTTACTTTGGAAAAAAAAATATTTTTTTAGTTACTTTGGAAAAAAAAAAATTTTTAGTTACTTTGGAAAAAAAAAAATTTTTTAGTTACTTTGGAAAAAAAAAATTTTTTTTAGTTACTTTGGGAAAAAAATATTTTTTTTAGTTACTTTGGAAAAAAAAATATTTTTTTAGTTTCTTTGGAAAAAAAAAATATTTTTTTAGTTACTTTGGAAAAAAAAAATATTTTTTTAGTTACTTTGGAAAAAAAAAAAATTTTTTAGTTACTTTGGAAAAAAAAATATTTTTTTAGTTACTTTGGAAAAAAAAATATTTTTTTAATTACTTTGGAAAAAAAAAATATTTTTTTAGTTACTTTGGAAAAAAAATATTTTTTTAGTTTCTTTGGAAAAAAAAAATATTTTTTTAGTTACTTTGGAAAAAAAAATATTTTTTTAGTTACTTTGGAAAAAAAAATAATTTTTTAGTTACTTTGGAAAAAAAAATATTTTTTTAGTTACTTTGGAAAAAAAAATATTTTTTTAATTACTTTGGAAAAAAAAATATTTTTTTAGTTACTTTGGAAAAAAAAATATTTTTTTAGTTACTTTGGAAAAAAAAATATTTTTTTAGTTACTTTGGAAAAAAAAATATTTTTTTAGTTACTTTGGAAAAAAAAATATTTTTTTAATTACTTTGGAAAAAAAATATTTTTTTAGTTACTTTGGAAAAAAAATATTTTTTTAGTTACTTTGGAAAAAAAAATATTTTTTTAGTTACTTTGGAAAAAAAAAATTTTTTTTAGTTTCTTTGGAAATTTTTTTTTTTTTTAGTTACTTTGGAAAAAAATATATTTTTTTAGTTTCTTTGGAAAAAAAAATATTTTTTTAGTTACTTTGGAAAAAAAAATATTTTTTTAGTTACTTTGGAAAAAAAAAAAATTTTTTAGTTACTTTGGAAAAAAAAATATTTTTTTAGTTTCTTTGGAAAAAAAAATATTTTTTTAGTTACTTTGGAAAAAAAAATATTTTTTTAGTTACTTTGGAAAAAAAAATATTTTTTTAGTTACTTTGGAAAAAAAATATTTTTTTAGTTACTTTGGGAAAAAAAATATTTTTTTAGTTACTTTGGGAAAAAAAATATTTTTTTAGTTACTTTGGAAAAAAAATATTTATTTAGTTACTTTGGAAAAAAAAATATTTTTTTAGTTACTTTGGAAAAAAAAATATTTTTTTAGTTACTTTGGAAAAAAAAATATTTTTTTAGTTACTTTGGAAAAAAAAATATTTTTTTAGTTACTTTGGAAAAAAAATTATTTTTTTAGTTACTTTGGAAAAAAAAATTTTTTTTAGTTACTTTGGAAAAAAAAATATTTTTTTAGTTACTTTGGACAAAAAAATATTTTTTTAGTTACTTTGGAAAAAAAAATATTTTTTTAGTTACTTTGGAAAAAAAAAATATTTTTTAGTTACTTTGGGAAAAAAAAATATTTTTTTAGTTACTTTGGAAAAAAAAATATTTTTTTAGTTACTTTGGAAAAAAAAATATTTTTTTAGTTACTTTGGAAAAAAAAAATTTTTTTAGTTACTTTGGAAAAAAAAATATTTTTTTAGTTACTTTGGAAAAAAAAATATTTTTTTAGTTACTTTGGAAAAAAAAAAAATTTTTTAGTTACTTTGGGAAAAAAAATAATTTTTTAGTTACTTTGGAAAAAAAAATTTTTTTTTAGTTACTTTGGAAAAAAAAATATTTTTTTAGTTTCTTTGGAAAAAAAAATATTTTTTTAGTTACTTTGGAAAAAAAATTTTTTTTTTAGTTACTTTGGAAAAAAAAATATTTTTTTAGTTACTTTGGAAAAAAATATATATTTTTAGTTACTTTGGAAAAAAAATATTTTTTTAGTTACTTTGGAAAAAAAAATATTTTTTTAGTTACTTTGGAAAAAAAAAATATTTTTTTAGTTTCTTTGGAAAAAAAAAATTTTTTTTAGTTACTTTGGAAAAAAAAATATTTTTTTAGTTACTTTGGAAAAAAAATATTTTTTTAGTTACTTTGGAAAAAAAATATTTTTTTAGTTACTTTGGAAAAAAAAAATTTTTTTTAGTTACTTTGGAAAAAAAAATATTTTTTTAGTTACTTTGGAAAAAAAAATATTTTTTTAGTTACTTTGGAAAAAAAAATATTTTTTTAGTTACTTTGGAAAAAAAATTTTTTTTTTAGTTACTTTGGAAAAAAAATATTTTTTTAGTTACTTTGGAAAAAAAAATTTTTTTAGTTACTTTGGAAAAAAAAAATTTTTTTTAGTTACTTTGGAAAAAAAAATATTTTTTTAGTTACTTTGGAAAAAAATATATATTTTTAGTTACTTTGGAAAAAAAATATTTTTTTAGTTACTTTGGAAAAAAAAATATTTTTTTAGTTACTTTGGAAAAAAAAATATTTTTTTAGTTACTTTGGAAAAAAAAATATTTTTTTAGTTACTTTGGAAAAAAAAATGTTTTTTTAGTTACTTTGGAAAAAAAAATATTTTTTTAGTTACTTTGGAAAAAAATATATTTTTTTAGTTACTTTGGAAAAAAAATATTTTTTTAGTTACTTTGGAAAAAAAATATTTTTTTAGTTACTTTGGAAAAAAAAATATTTTTTTAGTTACTTTGGAAAAAAAAATATTTTTTTAGTTACTTTGGAAAAAAAAATATTTTTTTAGTTTCTTTGGAAAAAAAAATATTTTTTTAGTTACTTTGGAAAAAAAAATATTTTTTTAGTTACTTTGGAAAAAAAAATATTTTTTTAGTTACTTTGGGAAAAAAAATATTTTTTTAGTTACTTTGGAAAAAAAAATATTTTTTTAGTTACTTTGGAAAAAAAAATATTTTTTTAGTTACTTTGGAAAAAAAAATATTTTTTTAGTTACTTTGGAAAAAAAAATATTTTTTTAGTTACTTTGGAAAAAAAAATATTTTTTTAGTTACTTTGGAAAAAAAAATATTTTTTTAGTTACTTTGGAAAAAAAAAATTTTTTTTAGTTACTTTGGAAAAAAAAATATTTTTTTAGTTTCTTTGGAAAAAAAAATATTTTTTTAGTTACTTTGGAAAAAAAAAAAAAAATTTTAGTTACTTTGGAAAAAAAAATATTTTTTTAGTTACTTTGGAAAAAAAAATATTTTTTTAGTTATTTTGGAAAAACAATTATTTTTTTAGTTACTTTGGAAAAAAAAATATTTTTTTAGTTACTTTGGAAAAAAAAATATTTTTTTAGTTACTTTGGAAAAAAAAATATTTTTTTAGTTACTTTGGGAAAAAAAAATATTTTTTTAGTTACTTTGGAAAAAAAAATATTTTTTTAGTTACTTTGGAAAAAAAAATATTTTTTTAGTTACTTTGGAAAAAAAAAATTTTTTTAGTTACTTTGGAAAAAAAAATATTTTTTTAGTTACTTTGGAAAAAAAAATATTTTTTTAGTTACTTTGGAAAAAAAAAAAATTTTTTAGTTACTTTGGGAAAAAAAATAATTTTTTAGTTACTTTGGAAAAAAAAATTTTTTTTTAGTTACTTTGGAAAAAAAAATATTTTTTTAGTTTCTTTGGAAAAAAAAATATTTTTTTAGTTACTTTGGAAAAAAAATTTTTTTTTTAGTTACTTTGGAAAAAAAAATATTTTTTTAGTTACTTTGGAAAAAAATATATATTTTTAGTTACTTTGGAAAAAAAATATTTTTTTAGTTACTTTGGAAAAAAAAATATTTTTTTAGTTACTTTGGAAAAAAAAATATTTTTTTAGTTTCTTTGGAAAAAAAAAATTTTTTTTAGTTACTTTGGAAAAAAAAATATTTTTTTAGTTACTTTGGAAAAAAAATATTTTTTTAGTTACTTTGGAAAAAAAATATTTTTTTAGTTACTTTGGAAAAAAAAAATTTTTTTTAGTTACTTTGGAAAAAAAAATATTTTTTTAGTTACTTTGGAAAAAAAAATATTTTTTTAGTTACTTTGGAAAAAAAAATATTTTTTTAGTTACTTTGGAAAAAAAATTTTTTTTTTAGTTACTTTGGAAAAAAAATATTTTTTTAGTTACTTTGGAAAAAAAAATTTTTTTAGTTACTTTGGAAAAAAAAATTTTTTTTAGTTACTTTGGAAAAAAAAATATTTTTTTAGTTACTTTGGAAAAAAATATATATTTTTAGTTACTTTGGAAAAAAAATATTTTTTTAGTTACTTTGGAAAAAAAAATATTTTTTTAGTTACTTTGGAAAAAAAAATATTTTTTTAGTTACTTTGGAAAAAAAAATATTTTTTTAGTTACTTTGGAAAAAAAAATGTTTTTTTAGTTACTTTGGAAAAAAAAATATTTTTTTAGTTACTTTGGAAAAAAATATATTTTTTTAGTTACTTTGGAAAAAAAATATTTTTTTAGTTACTTTGGAAAAAAAATATTTTTTTAGTTACTTTGGAAAAAAAAATATTTTTTTAGTTACTTTGGAAAAAAAAATATTTTTTTAGTTACTTTGGAAAAAAAAATATTTTTTTAGTTTCTTTGGAAAAAAAAATATTTTTTTAGTTACTTTGGAAAAAAAAATATTTTTTTAGTTACTTTGGAAAAAAAAATATTTTTTTAGTTACTTTGGGAAAAAAAATATTTTTTTAGTTACTTTGGAAAAAAAAATATTTTTTTAGTTACTTTGGAAAAAAAAATATTTTTTTAGTTACTTTGGAAAAAAAAATATTTTTTTAGTTACTTTGGAAAAAAAAATATTTTTTTAGTTACTTTGGAAAAAAAAATATTTTTTTAGTTACTTTGGAAAAAAAAATATTTTTTTAGTTACTTTGGAAAAAAAAAATTTTTTTTAGTTACTTTGGAAAAAAAAATATTTTTTTAGTTTCTTTGGAAAAAAAAATATTTTTTTAGTTACTTTGGAAAAAAAAAAAAAAATTTTAGTTACTTTGGAAAAAAAAATATTTTTTTAGTTACTTTGGAAAAAAAAATATTTTTTTAGTTATTTTGGAAAAACAATTATTTTTTTAGTTACTTTGGAAAAAAAAATATTTTTTTAGTTACTTTGGAAAAAAAAATATTTTTTTAGTTACTTTGGAAAAAAAATATTTTTTTAGTTACTTTGGAAAAAAAATATTTTTTTAGTTACTTTGGAAAAAAAAATATTTTTTTAGTTACTTTGGAAAAAAAAAATTTTTTTTAGTTACTTTGGAAAAAAAAAAATTTTTTTAGTTACTTTGGAAAAAAAATTTTTTTTTTAGTTTCTTTGGAAAAAAAAAAATTTTTTTAGTTACTTTGGAAAAAAAAATATTTTTTTAGTTACTTTGGAAAAAAAAATATTTTTTTAGTTACTTTGGAAAAAAAAATATTTTTTTAGTTACTTTGGAAAAAAAAATATTTTTTTAGTTACTTTGGAAAAAAAAATATTTTTTTAGTTACTTTGGAAAAAAAAATATTTTTTTAGTTACTTTGGAAAAAAAAATATTTTTTTAGTTACTTTGGAAAAAAAAATATTTTTTTAGTTACTTTGGAAAAAAAAATATTTTTTTAGTTACTTTGGAAAAAAAAATATTTTTTTAGTTACTTTGGAAAAAAAAAATTTTTTAGTTACTTTGGAAAAAAAAATTTTTTTTAGTTACTTTGGAAAAAAAAAATTTTTTTTAGTTACTTTGGGAAAAAAAATATTTTTTTAGTTACTTTGGAAAAAAAAATATTTTTTTAGTTTCTTTGGAAAAAAAATAATATTTTTTTAGTTACTTTGGAAAAAAAAATATTTTTTTAGTTACTTTGGAAAAAAAAATAATTTTTTAGTTACTTTGGAAAAAAAAATATTTTTTTAGTTACTTTGGAAAAAAAAATATTTTTTTAATTACTTTGGAAAAAAAAATATTTTTTTAGTTACTTTGGAAAAAAAAATATTTTTTTAGTTACTTTGGAAAAAAAAATAATTTTTTAGTTACTTTGGAAAAAAAAATATTTTTTTAGTTACTTTGGAAAAAAAAATATTTTTTTAATTACTTTGGAAAAAAAAATATTTTTTTAGTTACTTTGGAAAAAAAAATATTTTTTTAGTTACTTTGGAAAAAAAAATATTTTTTTAGTTACTTTGGAAAAAAAAAATTTTTTTTAGTTTCTTTGGAAATTTTTTTTTTTTTTAGTTACTTTGGAAAAAAATATATTTTTTTAGTTTCTTTGGAAAAAAAAATATTTTTTTAGTTACTTTGGGAAAAAAAATATTTTTTTAGTTACTTTGGAAAAAAAAAAAATTTTTTAGTTACTTTGGAAAAAAAAATATTTTTTTAGTTTCTTTGGAAAAAAAAATATTTTTTTAGTTACTTTGGAAAAAAAAATATTTTTTTAGTTACTTTGGAAAAAAAAATATTTTTTTAGTTACTTTGGAAAAAAAATATTTTTTTAGTTACTTTGGGAAAAAAAATATTTTTTTAGTTACTTTGGGAAAAAAAATATTTTTTTAGTTACTTTGGACAAAAAAATATTTATTTAGTTACTTTGGAAAAAAAAATATTTTTTTAGTTACTTTGGAAAAAAAAATATTTTTTTAGTTACTTTGGGAAAAAAAAATATTTTTTTAGTTACTTTGGAAAAAAAAATATTTTTTTAGTTACTTTGGAAAAAAAAATATTTTTTTAGTTACTTTGGAAAAAAAAAATTTTTTTAGTTACTTTGGAAAAAAAAATATTTTTTTAGTTACTTTGGAAAAAAAAATATTTTTTTAGTTACTTTGGAAAAAAAAAAAATTTTTTAGTTACTTTGGGAAAAAAAATAATTTTTTAGTTACTTTGGAAAAAAAAAATTTTTTTTAGTTACTTTGGAAAAAAAAATATTTTTTTAGTTTCTTTGGAAAAAAAAATATTTTTTTAGTTACTTTGGAAAAAAATTTTTTTTTTTAGTTACTTTGGAAAAAAAAATTTTTTTTTAGTTACTTTGGAAAAAAATATATATTTTTAGTTACTTTGGAAAAAAAATATTTTTTTAGTTACTTTGGAAAAAAAAATATTTTTTTAGTTACTTTGGAAAAAAAAATATTTTTTTAGTTTCTTTGGAAAAAAAAAATTTTTTTTAGTTACTTTGGAAAAAAAAATATTTTTTTAGTTACTTTGGAAAAAAAATATTTTTTTAGTTACTTTGGAAAAAAAATATTTTTTTAGTTACTTTGGAAAAAAAATTTTTTTTTTAGTTACTTTGGAAAAAAAAATATTTTTTTAGTTACTTTGGAAAAATAAATATTTTTTTAGTTACTTTGGAAAAAAAAATATTTTTTTAGTTTCTTTGGAAAAAAAAAAATTTTTTTAGTTACTTTGGAAAAAAAATATTTTTTTAGTTACTTTGGAAAAAAAAATATTTTTTTAGTTACTTTGGAAAAAAAAATATTTTTTTAGTTTCTTTGGAAAAAAAAATATTTTTTTAGTTACTTTGGAAAAAAAAATATTTTTTTAGTTACTTTGGAAAAAAAAATATTTTTTTAGTTACTTTGGAAAAATAAATATTTTTTTAGTTACTTTGGAAAAAAAAATATTTTTTTAGTTTCTTTGGAAAAAAAAAATTTTTTTTAGTTACTTTGGAAAAAAAAATATTTTTTTAGTTACTTTGGAAAAAAAAATATTTTTTTAGTTACTTTGGAAAAAAAAATATTTTTTTAGTTACTTTGGAAAAAAAAATATTTTTTTAGTTACTTTGGAAAAAAAAATATTTTTTTAGTTACTTTGGAAAAAAAAAATTTTTTTTAGTTACTTTGGAAAAAAAATATTTTTTTAGTTACTTTGGAAAAAAAAATTTTTTTAGTTACTTTGGAAAAAAAAATTTTTTTTAGTTACTTTGGAAAAAAAAATATTTTTTTAGTTACTTTGGAAAAAAATATATATTTTTAGTTACTTTGGAAAAAAAATATTTTTTTAGTTACTTTGGAAAAAAAAATATTTTTTTAGTTACTTTGGAAAAAAAAATATTTTTTTAGTTACTTTGGAAAAAAAAATATTTTTTTAGTTACTTTGGAAAAAAAAAAATTTTTTTAGTTACTTTGGAAAAAAAATTATTTTTTTAGTTACTTTGGAAAAAAAAAAATTTTTTTAGTTACTTTGGAAAAAAAAAAAATTTTTAGTTACTTTGGACAAAAAAATATTTTTTTAGTTACTTTGGAAAAAAAAATATTTTTTTAGTTACTTTGGAAAAAAAAATATTTTTTTAGTTACTTTGGGAAAAAAAAATATTTTTTTAGTTACTTTGGAAAAAAAAATATTTTTTTAGTTACTTTGGAAAAAAAAATATTTTTTTAGTTACTTTGGAAAAAAAAATTTTTTTTAGTTACTTTGGAAAAAAAAATATTTTTTTAGTTACTTTGGAAAAAAAAATATTTTTTTAGTTACTTTGGAAAAAAAAAAAATTTTTTAGTTACTTTGGGAAAAAAAATAATTTTTTAGTTACTTTGGAAAAAAAAAATTTTTTTTAGTTACTTTGGAAAAAAAAATATTTTTTTAGTTTCTTTGGAAAAAAAAATATTTTTTTAGTTACTTTGGAAAAAAAATTTTTTTTTTAGTTACTTTGGAAAAAAAAATATTTTTTTAGTTACTTTGGAAAAAAATATATATTTTTAGTTACTTTGGAAAAAAAATATTTTTTTAGTTACTTTGGAAAAAAAAATATTTTTTTAGTTACTTTGGAAAAAAAAATATTTTTTTAGTTTCTTTGGAAAAAAAAAATTTTTTTTAGTTACTTTGGAAAAAAAAATATTTTTTTAGTTACTTTGGAAAAAAAATATTTTTTTAGTTACTTTGGAAAAAAAATATTTTTTTAGTTACTTTGGAAAAAAAAAAATTTTTTAGTTACTTTGGAAAAAAAAATATTTTTTTAGTTACTTTGGAAAAATAAATATTTTTTTAGTTACTTTGGAAAAAAAAATATTTTTTTAGTTTCTTTGGAAAAAAAAATATTTTTTTAGTTACTTTGGAAAAAAAAATATTTTTTTAGTTACTTTGGAAAAAAAAATATTTTTTTAGTTACTTTGGAAAAAAAAATATTTTTTTAGTTTCTTTGGAAAAAAAAATATTTTTTTAGTTACTTTGGAAAAAAAAATATTTTTTTAGTTACTTTGGAAAAAAAAATATTTTTTTAGTTACTTTGGAAAAATAAATATTTTTTTAGTTACTTTGGAAAAAAAAATATTTTTTTAGTTTCTTTGGAAAAAAAATTTTTTTTTTAGTTACTTTGGAAAAAAAAATATTTTTTTAGTTACTTTGGAAAAAAAAATATTTTTTTAGTTACTTTGGAAAAAAAAATATTTTTTTAGTTACTTTGGAAAAATAAATATTTTTTTAGTTACTTTGGAAAAAAAAATTTTTTTTTAGTTACTTTGGAAAAAAAAATTTTTTTTTAGTTACTTTGGAAAAAAAATATTTTTTTAGTTACTTTGGAAAAAAAAAATTTTTTTAGTTACTTTGGAAAAAAAAATATTTTTTTAGTTACTTTGGAAAAAAATATATATTTTTAGTTACTTTGGAAAAAAAATATTTTTTTAGTTACTTTGGAAAAAAAAATATTTTTTTAGTTACTTTGGAAAAAAAAATATTTTTTTAGTTTCTTTGGAAAAAAAAATATTTTTTTAGTTACTTTGGAAAAAAAATATTTTTTTAGTTACTTTGGAAAAAAAATATTTTTTTAGTTACTTTGGAAAAAAAAAATTTTTTTTAGTTACTTTGGAAAAAAAAATATTTTTTTAGTTACTTTGGAAAAATAAATATTTTTTTAGTTACTTTGGAAAAAAAAATATTTTTTTAGTTTCTTTGGAAAAAAAAATTTTTTTTTAGTTACTTTGGAAAAAAAAATATTTTTTTAGTTACTTTGGAAAAAAAAATATTTTTTTAGTTACTTTGGAAAAAAAAATATTTTTTTAGTTTCTTTGGAAAAAAAAATATTTTTTTAGTTACTTTGGAAAAAAAAATATTTTTTTAGTTACTTTGGAAAAAAAAATATTTTTTTAGTTACTTTGGAAAAATAAATATTTTTTTAGTTACTTTGGAAAAAAAATATTTTTTTAGTTTCTTTGGAAAAAAAAATTTTTTTTTAGTTACTTTGGGAAAAAAAATATTTTTTTAGTTACTTTGGAAAAAAAAATATTTTTTTAGTTACTTTGGAAAAAAAAATATTTTTTTAGTTTCTTTGGAAAAAAAAATATTTTTTTAGTTACTTTGGAAAAAAAAATATTTTTTTAGTTACTTTGGAAAAAAAAATATTTTTTTAGTTACTTTGGAAAAAAAAAATTTTTTTAGTTACTTTGGAAAAAAAAAATTTTTTTAGTTACTTTGGAAAAAAAAATTTTTTTTTAGTTACTTTGGAAAAAAAAAATTTTTTTAGTTACTTTGGAAAAAAAAATTTTTTTTAGTTACTTTGGACAAAAAAATATTTTTTTAGTTACTTTGGAAAAAAAAATATTTTTTTAGTTACTTTGGAAAAAAAAATATTTTTTTAGTTACTTTGGGAAAAAAAAATTTTTTTTAGTTACTTTGGAAAAAAAATATTTTTTTAGTTACTTTGGGAAAAAAAATATTTTTTTAGTTACTTTGGGGAAAAAAATATTTTTTTAGTTACTTTGGAAAAAAAAATATGTATTTAGTTACTTTGGAAAGAAAAATATTTTTTTAGTTACTTTGGAAAAAAAAATATTTTTTTAGTTACTTTGGAAAAAAAAATATTTTTTTAGTTACTTTGGAAAACAAAATATTTTTTTAGTTACTTTGGAAAAAAAAATATTTTTTTAGTTACTTTGGAAAAAAAAATATTGTTTTAGTTACTTTGGGAAAAAAAAATTTTTTTAGTTACTTTGGAAAAAAAAAATTTTTTTAGTTACTTTGGAAAAAAAAATATTTTTTTAGTTTCTTTGGAAAAAAAATTTTTTTTTTAGTTACTTTGGAAAAAAAAAATTTTTTTTAGTTACTTTGGAAAAAAAATTTTTTTTTTAGTTACTTTGGAAAAAAAAATATTTTTTTAGTTACTTTGGAAAAAAAATATTTTTTTAGTTACTTTGGAAAAAAAAATATTTTTTTAGTTACTTTGGAAAAAAAAATATTTTTTTAGTTTCTTTGGAAAAAAAAAAAAATTTTTAGTTACTTTGGAAAAAAAAATATTTTTTTAGTTACTTTGGAAAAAAAATATTTTTTTAGTTACTTTGGAAAAAAAATATTTTTTTAGTTACTTTGGAAAAAAAAATATTTTTTTAGTTACTTTGGAAAAAAAAATATTTTTTTAGTTACTTTGGAAAAAAAAATATTTTTTTAGTTTCTTTGGAAAAAAAAATATTTTTTTAGTTACTTTGGAAAAAAAAATATTTTTTTAGTTACTTTGGAAAAAAAAATATTTTTTTAGTTACTTTGGAAAAATAAATATTTTTTTAGTTACTTTGGAAAAAAAAATATTTTTTTAGTTTCTTTGGAAAAAAAAAATTTTTTTTAGTTACTTTGGAAAAAAAAATATTTTTTTAGTTACTTTGGAAAAAAAAATATTTTTTTAGTTACTTTGGAAAAAAAAATATTTTTTTAGTTTCTTTGGAAAAAAAAATATTTTTTTAGTTACTTTGGAAAAAAAAATATTTTTTTAGTTACTTTGGAAAAAAAAATATTTTTTTAGTTACTTTGGAAAAAAAAAATTTTTTTAGTTACTTTGGAAAAAAAAAAATTTTTTAGTTACTTTGGAAAAAAAAAATTTTTTTTAGTTACTTTGGAAAAAAAAATTTTTTTTAGTTACTTTGGAAAAAAAAAATTTTTTTAGTTACTTTGGACAAAAAAATTTTTTTTTAGTTACTTTGGAAAAAAAAATATTTTTTTAGTTACTTTGGAAAAAAAAATATTTTTTTAGTTACTTTGGGAAAAAAAAAATTTTTTTAGTTACTTTGGAAAAAAAATATTTATTTAGTTACTTTGGAAAGAAAAATATTTATTTAGTTACTTTGGAAAGAAAAATATTTTTTTAGTTACTTTGGAAAAAAAAATATTTTTTTAGTTACTTTGGAAAAAAAAATATTTTTTTAGTTACTTTGGAAAACAAAATATTTTTTTAGTTACTTTGGAAAAAAAAATATTTTTTTAGTTACTTTGGAAAAAAAAATATTGTTTTAGTTACTTTGGGAAAAAAAAATTTTTTTAGTTACTTTGGAAAAAAAAATATTTTTTTAGTTTCTTTGGAAAAAAAAATTTTTTTTTAGTTACTTTGGAAAAAAAAATTTTTTTTAGTTACTTTGGAAAAAAAAATATTTTTTTAGTTACTTTGGAAAAAAAAATATTTTTTTAGTTACTTTGGAAAAAAAATATTTTTTTAGTTACTTTGGAAAAAAAAATATTTTTTTAGTTACTTTGGAAAAAAATATATTTTTTTAGTTTCTTTGGAAAAAAAAAAAAATTTTTAGTTACTTTGGAAAAAAAAATATTTTTTTAGTTACTTTGGAAAAAAAATATTTTTTTAGTTACTTTGGAAAAAAAATATTTTTTTAGTTACTTTGGAAAAAAAAATATTTTTTTAGTTACTTTGGAAAAAAAAATATTTTTTTAGTTACTTTGGAAAAATAAATATTTTTTTAGTTACTTTGGAAAAAAAAATTTTTTTTTAGTTTCTTTGGAAAAAAAAAATTTTTTTAGTTACTTTGGAAAAAAAAATATTTTTTTAGTTACTTTGGAAAAAAAAATATTTTTTTAGTTACTTTGGAAAAAAAAATATTTTTTTAGTTACTTTGGAAAAAAAAATATTTTTTTAGTTACTTTGGAAAAATAAATATTTTTTTAGTTACTTTGGAAAAAAAAAAATTTTTTTTAGTTTCTTTGGAAAAAAAATTTTTTTTTAGTTACTTTGGAAAAAAAAATATTTTTTTAGTTACTTTGGAAAAAAAAATATTTTTTTAGTTACTTTGGAAAAAAAAAATTTTTTTTAGTTACTTTGGAAAAAAAATTTTTTTTTTAGTTACTTTGGAAAAAAAATATTTTTTTTAGTTTCTTTGGAAAAAAAAATATTTTTTTAGTTACTTTGGAAAAAAATAAATTTTTTTAGTTACTTTGGAAAAATTTTTTTTTTTTTAGTTACTTTGGAAAAAAAAATATTTTTTTAGTTATTTTGGAAAAAAAAATATTTTTTTAGTTACTTTGGAAAAAAAAATATTTTTTTAGTTACTTTGGAAAAAAAAATATTTTTTTAGTTACTTTGGAAAAAAAAATATTTTTTTAGTTACTTTGGAAAAAAAAATATTTTTTTAGTTACTTTGGAAAAAAAAAATTTTTTTTAGTTACTTTGGAAAAAAAAAATTTTTTTTAGTTACTTTGGAAAAAAAAATTTTTTTTTAGTTTCTTTGGAAAAAAAAAAATTTTTTTAGTTACTTTGGAAAAAAAAATATTTTTTTAGTTACTTTGGAAAAAAAAATATTTTTTTAGTTACTTTGGAAAAAAAAATATTTTTTTAGTTACTTTGGAAAAAAAAATATTTTTTTAGTTACTTTGGAAAAAAAAATATTTTTTTAGTTACTTTGGAAAAAAAAATATTTTTTTAGTTACTTTGGAAAAAAAAATATTTTTTTAGTTACTTTGGAAAAAAAAATATTTTTTTAGTTACTTTGGAAAAAAAAATATTTTTTTAGTTACTTTGGAAAAAAAAATATTTTTTTAGTTACTTTGGAAAAAAAAAAATTTTTAGTTACTTTGGAAAAAAAATTTTTTTTTAGTTACTTTGGAAAAAAAAAATTTTTTTTAGTTACTTTGGGAAAAAAAATATTTTTTTAGTTACTTTGGAAAAAAAAATATTTTTTTAGTTTCTTTGGAAAAAAAATAATATTTTTTTAGTTACTTTGGAAAAAAAAATATTTTTTTAGTTACTTTGGAAAAAAAAATAATTTTTTAGTTACTTTGGAAAAAAAAATATTTTTTTAGTTACTTTGGAAAAAAAAATATTTTTTTAATTACTTTGGAAAAAAAAATATTTTTTTAGTTACTTTGGAAAAAAAAATATTTTTTTAGTTACTTTGGAAAAAAAAATAATTTTTTAGTTACTTTGGAAAAAAAAATATTTTTTTAGTTACTTTGGAAAAAAAAATATTTTTTTAATTACTTTGGAAAAAAAAATATTTTTTTAGTTACTTTGGAAAAAAAAATATTTTTTTAGTTACTTTGGAAAAAAAAATATTTTTTTAGTTACTTTGGAAAAAAAAAATTTTTTTTAGTTTCTTTGGAAATTTTTTTTTTTTTTAGTTACTTTGGAAAAAAATATATTTTTTTAGTTTCTTTGGAAAAAAAAATATTTTTTTAGTTACTTTGGAAAAAAAAATATTTTTTTAGTTACTTTGGAAAAAAAAAAAATTTTTTAGTTACTTTGGAAAAAAAAATATTTTTTTAGTTTCTTTGGAAAAAAAAATATTTTTTTAGTTACTTTGGAAAAAAAAATATTTTTTTAGTTACTTTGGAAAAAAAAATATTTTTTTAGTTACTTTGGAAAAAAAATATTTTTTTAGTTACTTTGGGAAAAAAAATATTTTTTTAGTTACTTTGGGAAAAAAAATATTTTTTTAGTTACTTTGGAAAAAAAATATTTATTTAGTTACTTTGGAAAAAAAAATATTTTTTTAGTTACTTTGGAAAAAAAAATATTTTTTTAGTTACTTTGGAAAAAAAAATATTTTTTTAGTTACTTTGGAAAAAAAAATATTTTTTTAGTTACTTTGGAAAAAAAATTATTTTTTTAGTTACTTTGGAAAAAAAAAAATTTTTTTAGTTACTTTGGAAAAAAAAATATTTTTTTAGTTACTTTGGACAAAAAAATATTTTTTTAGTTACTTTGGAAAAAAAAATATTTTTTTAGTTACTTTGGAAAAAAAAATATTTTTTTAGTTACTTTGGGAAAAAAAAATATTTTTTTAGTTACTTTGGAAAAAAAAATATTTTTTTAGTTACTTTGGAAAAAAAAATATTTTTTTAGTTACTTTGGAAAAAAAAAATTTTTTTAGTTACTTTGGAAAAAAAAAAATTTTTTTAGTTACTTTGGAAAAAAAAATATTTTTTTAGTTACTTTGGAAAAAAAAAAAATTTTTTAGTTACTTTGGGAAAAAAAATAATTTTTTAGTTACTTTGGAAAAAAAAAATTTTTTTTAGTTACTTTGGAAAAAAAAATATTTTTTTAGTTTCTTTGGAAAAAAAAATATTTTTTTAGTTACTTTGGAAAAAATTTTTTTTTTTTAGTTACTTTGGAAAAAAAAATATTTTTTTAGTTACTTTGGAAAAAAATATATATTTTTAGTTACTTTGGAAAAAAAATATTTTTTTAGTTACTTTGGAAAAAAAAATATTTTTTTAGTTACTTTGGAAAAAAAAATATTTTTTTAGTTTCTTTGGAAAAAAAAAATTTTTTTTAGTTACTTTGGAAAAAAAAATATTTTTTTAGTTACTTTGGAAAAAAAATATTTTTTTAGTTACTTTGGAAAAAAAATATTTTTTTAGTTACTTTGGAAAAAAAAAATTTTTTTTAGTTACTTTGGAAAAAAAAATATTTTTTTAGTTACTTTGGAAAAATAAATATTTTTTTAGTTACTTTGGAAAAAAAAATATTTTTTTAGTTTCTTTGGAAAAAAAAAATTTTTTTTAGTTACTTTGGAAAAAAAAATATTTTTTTAGTTACTTTGGAAAAAAAAATATTTTTTTAGTTACTTTGGAAAAAAAAATATTTTTTTAGTTTCTTTGGAAAAAAAAATATTTTTTTAGTTACTTTGGAAAAAAAAATATTTTTTTAGTTACTTTGGAAAAAAAAATATTTTTTTAGTTACTTTGGAAAAATAAATATTTTTTTAGTTACTTTGGAAAAAAAAATATTTTTTTAGTTTCTTTGGAAAAAAAAAATTTTTTTTAGTTACTTTGGAAAAAAAAATATTTTTTTAGTTACTTTGGAAAAAAAAATATTTTTTTAGTTACTTTGGAAAAAAAAATATTTTTTTAGTTACTTTGGAAAAAAAAATATTTTTTTAGTTACTTTGGAAAAAAAAATATTTTTTTAGTTACTTTGGAAAAAAAAATTTTTTTTTAGTTACTTTGGAAAAAAAATATTTTTTTAGTTACTTTGGAAAAAAAAATTTTTTTAGTTACTTTGGAAAAAAAAATTTTTTTTAGTTACTTTGGAAAAAAAAATATTTTTTTAGTTACTTTGGAAAAAAATATATATTTTTAGTTACTTTGGAAAAAAAATATTTTTTTAGTTACTTTGGAAAAAAAAATATTTTTTTAGTTACTTTGGAAAAAAAAATATTTTTTTAGTTACTTTGGAAAAAAAAATATTTTTTTAGTTACTTTGGAAAAAAAAAAATTTTTTTAGTTACTTTGGAAAAAAAATTATTTTTTTAGTTACTTTGGAAAAAAAAAAATTTTTTTAGTTACTTTGGAAAAAAAAAATTTTTTTAGTTACTTTGGACAAAAAAATATTTTTTTAGTTACTCTGGAAAAAAAAATATTTTTTTAGTTACTTTGGAAAAAAAAAAATTTTTTTAGTTACTTTGGGAAAAAAAAATATTTTTTTAGTTACTTTGGAAAAAAAAATATTTTTTTAGTTACTTTGGAAAAAAAAATATTTTTTTAGTTACTTTGGAAAAAAAAATTTTTTTTAGTTACTTTGGAAAAAAAAATATTTTTTTAGTTACTTTGGAAAAAAAAATATTTTTTTAGTTACTTTGGAAAAAAAAAAAATTTTTTAGTTACTTTGGGAAAAAAAATAATTTTTTAGTTACTTTGGAAAAAAAAAATTTTTTTTAGTTACTTTGGAAAAAAAAATATTTTTTTAGTTTCTTTGGAAAAAAAAATATTTTTTTAGTTACTTTGGAAAAAAAAATATATTTTTAGTTACTTTGGAAAAAAAATATTTTTTTAGTTACTTTGGAAAAAAAAATATTTTTTTAGTTACTTTGGAAAAAAAAATATTTTTTTAGTTTCTTTGGAAAAAAAAATTTTTTTTAGTTACTTTGGAAAAAAAAATATTTTTTTAGTTACTTTGGAAAAAAAATATTTTTTTAGTTACTTTGGAAAAAAAATATTTTTTTAGTTACTTTGGAAAAAAAAAAATTTTTTAGTTACTTTGGAAAAAAAAATATTTTTTTAGTTACTTTGGAAAAATAAATATTTTTTTAGTTACTTTGGAAAAAAAAATATTTTTTTAGTTTCTTTGGAAAAAAAAATTTTTTTAGTTACTTTGGAAAAAAAAATATTTTTTTAGTTACTTTGGAAAAAAAAATATTTTTTTAGTTACTTTGGAAAAAAAAATATTTTTTTAGTTTCTTTGGAAAAAAAAATATTTTTTTAGTTACTTTGGAAAAAAAAATATTTTTTTAGTTACTTTGGAAAAAAAAATATTTTTTTAGTTACTTTGGAAAAATAAATATTTTTTTAGTTACTTTGGAAAAAAAAATATTTTTTTAGTTTCTTTGGAAAAAAAATTTTTTTTTTAGTTACTTTGGAAAAAAAAATATTTTTTTAGTTACTTTGGAAAAAAAAATATTTTTTTAGTTACTTTGGAAAAAAAAATATTTTTTTAGTTACTTTGGAAAAATAAATATTTTTTTAGTTACTTTGGAAAAAAAAATTTTTTTTTAGTTACTTTGGAAAAAAAAATTTTTTTTTAGTTACTTTGGAAAAAAAAATTTTTTTAGTTACTTTGGAAAAAAAAATTTTTTTAGTTACTTTGGAAAAAAAAATATTTTTTTAGTTACTTTGGAAAAAAATATATATTTTTAGTTACTTTGGAAAAAAAATATTTTTTTAGTTACTTTGGAAAAAAAAATATTTTTTTAGTTACTTTGGAAAAAAAAATATTTTTTTAGTTTCTTTGGAAAAAAAAATATTTTTTAGTTACTTTGGAAAAAAAATATTTTTTTAGTTACTTTGGAAAAAAAATATTTTTTTAGTTACTTTGGAAAAAAAAAATTTTTTTTAGTTACTTTGGAAAAAAAAATATTTTTTTAGTTACTTTGGAAAAATAAATATTTTTTTAGTTACTTTGGAAAAAAAAATATTTTTTTAGTTTCTTTGGAAAAAAAAATTTTTTTTTAGTTACTTTGGAAAAAAAAATATTTTTTTAGTTACTTTGGAAAAAAAAATATTTTTTTAGTTACTTTGGAAAAAAAAATATTTTTTTAGTTTCTTTGGAAAAAAAAATATTTTTTTAGTTACTTTGGAAAAAAAAATATTTTTTTAGTTACTTTGGAAAAAAAAATATTTTTTTAGTTACTTTGGAAAAATAAATATTTTTTTAGTTACTTTGGAAAAAAAATATTTTTTTAGTTTCTTTGGAAAAAAAAAATTTTTTTTAGTTACTTTGGAAAAAAAAATATTTTTTTAGTTACTTTGGAAAAAAAATATTTTTTTTAGTTACTTTGGAAAAAAAAATATTTTTTTAGTTTCTTTGGAAAAAAAAATATTTTTTTAGTTACTTTGGAAAAAAAAATATTTTTTTAGTTACTTTGGAAAAAAAAATATTTTTTTAGTTACTTTGGAAAAAAAAAATTTTTTTAGTTACTTTGGAAAAAAAAAATTTTTTTAGTTACTTTGGAAAAAAAAATTTTTTTTTAGTTACTTTGGAAAAAAAAATTTTTTTTAGTTACTTTGGAAAAAAAAATTTTTTTTAGTTACTTTGGACAAAAAAATATTTTTTTAGTTACTTTGGAAAAAAAAAATATTTTTTTAGTTACTTTGGAAAAAAAAATATTTTTTTAGTTACTTTGGGAAAAAAAAAATTTTTTTAGTTACTTTGGAAAAAAAATATTTTTTTAGTTACTTTGGGAAAAAAAATATTTTTTTAGTTACTTTGGGAAAAAAAATATTTTTTTAGTTACTTTGGAAAAAAAAATATTTATTTAGTTACTTTGGAAAGAAAAATATTTTTTTTAGTTACTTTGGAAAAAAAAATATTTTTTTAGTTACTTTGGAAAAAGAAATATTTTTTTAGTTACTTTGGAAAACAAAATATTTTTTTAGTTACTTTGGAAAAAAAATATTTTTTTAGTTACTTTGGAAAAAAAAATATTGTTTTAGTTACTTTGGGAAAAAAAAAATTTTTTAGTTACTTTGGAAAAAAAAAATTTTTTTAGTTACTTTGGAAAAAAAAATATTTTTTTAGTTTCTTTGGAAAAAAAATTTTTTTTTAGTTACTTTGGAAAAAAAAAATTTTTTTTAGTTACTTTGGAAAAAAAAATTTTTTTTTAGTTACTTTGGAAAAAAAAATATTTTTTTAGTTACTTTGGAAAAAAAATATTTTTTTAGTTACTTTGGAAAAAAAATATTTTTTTAGTTACTTTGGAAAAAAAATATTTTTTTAGTTACTTTGGAAAAAAAAATATTTTTTAGTTACTTTGGAAAAAAAATATTTTTTTAGTTACTTTGGAAAAAAAAATATTTTTTTAGTTTCTTTGGAAAAAAAAATATTTTTTTAGTTACTTTGGAAAAAAAAATATTTTTTTAGTTACTTTGGAAAAAAAAATATTTTTTAGTTACTTTGGAAAAATAAATATTTTTTTAGTTACTTTGGAAAAAAAATATTTTTTTAGTTTCTTTGGAAAAAAAAATTTTTTTTTAGTTACTTTGGAAAAAAAAATATTTTTTTAGTTACTTTGGAAAAAAAAATATTTTTTTAGTTACTTTGGAAAAAAAAATATTTTTTTAGTTTCTTTGGAAAAAAAAATATTTTTTTAGTTACTTTGGAAAAAAAAATATTTTTTTAGTTACTTTGGAAAAAAAAATATTTTTTTAGTTACTTTGGAAAAAAAAAATTTTTTTAGTTACTTTGGAAAAAAAAAAATTTTTAGTTACTTTGGAAAAAAAAATTTTTTTTAGTTACTTTGGAAAAAAAAATTTTTTTTAGTTACTTTGGAAAAAAAAATTTTTTTAGTTACTTTGGACAAAAAAATTTTTTTTTAGTTACTTTGGAAAAAAAAATATTTTTTAGTTACTTTGGAAAAAAAAATATTTTTTTAGTTACTTTGGGAAAAAAAAATTTTTTTTAGTTACTTTGGAAAAAAAATATTTATTTAGTTACTTTGGAAAGAAAAATATTTATTTAGTTACTTTGGAAAGAAAAATATTTTTTTAGTTACTTTGGAAAAAAAAATATTTTTTTAGTTACTTTGGAAAAAAAAATATTTTTTAGTTACTTTGGAAAACAAAATATTTTTTTAGTTACTTTGGAAAAAAAAATATTTTTTTAGTTACTTTGGAAAAAAAAATATTGTTTTAGTTACTTTGGGAAAAAAAAATTTTTTTAGTTACTTTGGAAAAAAAAATATTTTTTTAGTTTCTTTGGAAAAAAAAATTTTTTTTAGTTACTTTGGAAAAAAAAATTTTTTTTAGTTACTTTGGAAAAAAAAATATTTTTTAGTTACTTTGGAAAAAAAAATATTTTTTTAGTTACTTTGGAAAAAAAATATTTTTTTAGTTACTTTGGAAAAAAAATATTTTTTTAGTTACTTTGGAAAAAAATATATTTTTTTAGTTTCTTTGGAAAAAAAAAAAATTTTTAGTTACTTTGGAAAAAAAAATATTTTTTTAGTTACTTTGGAAAAAAAATATTTTTTTAGTTACTTTGGAAAAAAAATATTTTTTTAGTTACTTTGGAAAAAAAAATATTTTTTTAGTTACTTTGGAAAAAAAAATATTTTTTTAGTTACTTTGGAAAAAAAAATATTTTTTTAGTTACTTTGGAAAAATAAATATTTTTTTAGTTACTTGGAAAAAAAATATTTTTTTAGTTTCTTTGGAAAAAAAAAATTTTTTTAGTTACTTTGGAAAAAAAAATATTTTTTTAGTTACTTTGGAAAAAAAAATATTTTTTTAGTTACTTTGGAAAAAAAAATATTTTTTTAGTTTCTTTGGAAAAAAAATATTTTTTTAGTTACTTTGGAAAAAAAAATATTTTTTTAGTTACTTTGGAAAAAAAAATATTTTTTTAGTTACTTTGGAAAAAAAAAATTTTTTTAGTTACTTTGGAAAAAAAAAATTTTTTTAGTTACTTTGGAAAAAAAATTTTTTTTAGTTACTTTGGAAAAAAAAATTTTTTTTAGTTACTTTGGAAAAAAAAATTTTTTTTAGTTACTTTGGACAAAAAAATATTTTTTTAGTTACTTTGGAAAAAAAAATATTTTTTTAGTTACTTTGGAAAAAAAAATATTTTTTTAGTTACTTTGGGAAAAAAAAAATTTTTTTAGTTACTTTGGAAAAAAAATATTTTTTTAGTTACTTTGGGAAAAAAAATATTTTTTTAGTTACTTTGGGAAAAAAATATTTTTTTAGTTACTTTGGAAAAAAAAATATTTATTTAGTTACTTTGGAAAGAAAAATATTTTTTTAGTTACTTTGGAAAAAAAAATATTTTTTTAGTTACTTTGGAAAAAGAAATATTTTTTTAGTTACTTTGGAAAACAAAATATTTTTTTAGTTACTTTGGAAAAAAAATATTTTTTTAGTTACTTTGGAAAAAAAAATATTGTTTTAGTTACTTTGGGAAAAAAAAAAATTTTTTAGTTACTTTGGAAAAAAAAAATTTTTTTAGTTACTTTGGAAAAAAAAATATTTTTTAGTTTCTTTGGAAAAAAAATTTTTTTTTTAGTTACTTTGGAAAAAAAAAATTTTTTTTAGTTACTTTGGAAAAAAAAATTTTTTTTTAGTTACTTTGGAAAAAAAAATATTTTTTTAGTTACTTTGGAAAAAAAATATTTTTTTAGTTACTTTGGAAAAAAAATATTTTTTTAGTTACTTTGGAAAAAAAATATTTTTTTAGTTACTTTGGAAAAAAAAATATTTTTTTAGTTACTTTGGAAAAAAAAATATTTTTTTAGTTACTTTGGAAAAAAAAATATTTTTTTAGTTTCTTTGGAAAAAAAAATATTTTTTTAGTTACTTTGGAAAAAAAATATTTTTTTAGTTACTTTGGAAAAAAAAATATTTTTTTAGTTACTTTGGAAAAATAAATATTTTTTTAGTTACTTTGGAAAAAAAAATATTTTTTTAGTTTCTTTGGAAAAAAAAATTTTTTTTAGTTACTTTGGAAAAAAAATATTTTTTTAGTTACTTTGGAAAAAAAAATATTTTTTTAGTTACTTTGGAAAAAAAAATATTTTTTTAGTTTCTTTGGAAAAAAAAATATTTTTTTAGTTACTTTGGAAAAAAAAATATTTTTTTAGTTACTTTGGAAAAAAAATATTTTTTTAGTTACTTTGGAAAAAAAAAATTTTTTAGTTACTTTGGAAAAAAAAAAATTTTTAGTTACTTTGGAAAAAAAAAATTTTTTTTAGTTACTTTGGAAAAAAAAATTTTTTTTAGTTACTTTGGAAAAAAAAAATTTTTTTAGTTACTTTGGACAAAAAAATTTTTTTTAGTTACTTTGGAAAAAAAAATATTTTTTAGTTACTTTGGAAAAAAAAATATTTTTTTAGTTACTTTGGGAAAAAAAAATTTTTTTAGTTACTTTGGAAAAAAAATATTTATTTAGTTACTTTGGAAAGAAAAATATTTATTTAGTTACTTTGGAAAGAAAAATATTTTTTTAGTTACTTTGGAAAAAAAAATATTTTTTTAGTTACTTTGGAAAAAAAAATATTTTTTTAGTTACTTTGGAAAACAAAATATTTTTTTAGTTACTTTGGAAAAAAAATATTTTTTTAGTTACTTTGGAAAAAAAAATATTGTTTTAGTTACTTTGGGAAAAAAAAATTTTTTTAGTTACTTTGGAAAAAAAAATATTTTTTTAGTTTCTTTGGAAAAAAAATTTTTTTTAGTTACTTTGGAAAAAAAAATTTTTTTTAGTTACTTTGGAAAAAAAATATTTTTTTAGTTACTTTGGAAAAAAAAATATTTTTTTAGTTACTTTGGAAAAAAAATATTTTTTTAGTTACTTTGGAAAAAAAAATATTTTTTTAGTTACTTTGGAAAAAAATATATTTTTTTAGTTTCTTTGGAAAAAAAAAAAATTTTTAGTTACTTTGGAAAAAAAAATATTTTTTTAGTTACTTTGGAAAAAAAATATTTTTTAGTTACTTTGGAAAAAAAATATTTTTTTAGTTACTTTGGAAAAAAAAATATTTTTTTAGTTACTTTGGAAAAAAAAATATTTTTTTAGTTACTTTGGAAAAATAAATATTTTTTAGTTACTTTGGAAAAAAAAATTTTTTTTTAGTTTCTTTGGAAAAAAAAAATTTTTTTAGTTACTTTGGAAAAAAAAATATTTTTTAGTTACTTTGGAAAAAAAAATATTTTTTTAGTTACTTTGGAAAAAAAAATATTTTTTTAGTTACTTTGGAAAAAAAAATATTTTTTTAGTTACTTTGGAAAAATAAATATTTTTTTAGTTACTTTGGAAAAAAAAAATTTTTTTTAGTTTCTTTGGAAAAAAAATTTTTTTAGTTACTTTGGAAAAAAAAATATTTTTTTAGTTACTTTGGAAAAAAAAATATTTTTTTAGTTACTTTGGAAAAAAAAAAATTTTTTTAGTTACTTTGGAAAAAAAAATTTTTTTTTAGTTACTTTGGAAAAAAAATATTTTTTTAGTTTCTTTGGAAAAAAAAATATTTTTTTAGTTACTTTGGAAAAAAATAAATTTTTTTAGTTACTTTGGAAAAATTTTTTTTTTTTTAGTTACTTTGGAAAAAAAAATATTTTTTTAGTTATTTTGGAAAAAAAAATATTTTTTTAGTTACTTTGGAAAAAAAAATATTTTTTTAGTTACTTTGGAAAAAAAAATATTTTTTTAGTTACTTTGGAAAAAAAAATTTTTTTAGTTA